>NW_028322105.1:1237500-1270000 GCF_057628025.1 Oncorhynchus mykiss
ATAATTCATCACAATATATCAGAGGACAGTAACAGAGACTGGTCTCCTAGAGGTCACTGTGTGATAATTCATCACAACCTATCAGAGGACAGTAACAGAGACTGGTCTCCTAGAGGTCACTGTGTGATAATTCATCACAACCTATCAGAGGACAGTACTAGAGACTAGTCTCCTAGAGGTCACTGTGTGATAATTCATCACAACGTATCAGAGGACAGTAACAGAGACTGGTCTCCTAGAGGTCACTGTGTGATAATTCATCACAACCTATCAGAGGACAGTAACAGAGACTATTCTCCTAGAGGTCACTGTGTGATAATTCATCACAACCTATCAGAGGACAGTACTAGAGACTGGTCTCCTAGAGGTGTTGTATTGTGAGGGGAGAACAAGCGTTCTGCTACTTGGCTTTCCTTTAACAGACCCTGGTGGACTTGCTTGTTGTTCGGACCAGATGGCAGATCCCTGGATAGAGAGAGAACGGTGTAGCACAAACAGCCTGCTAGCTCCTACTAACTGTACTGTAGCTATGATACCAATACACACTGTGGCAGGGAATGACTTTTAACGAAACACATCGGCTTGTCCTGGAACAGAGACAGGCCAGAGCTGGTACTAGTCCCCTGGGTCAGAGACAGGACAGAGCTGGTACTAGTCCCCTGGGTCAGAGACAGGACAGAGCTGGTACTAGTCCCCTGGGTCAGAGACAGGCCAGAGCTGGTACTAGTCCCCTGGGTCAGAGACAGGCCAGAGCTGGTACTAGTCCCCTGGGTCAGAGACAGGACAGAGCTGGTACTAGTCCTCTGGGTTAAGGGGACAGTCAGTCCCCTGGAACAGAGACAGGACAGAGCTGGTACAAGTCCTCTGGGTTAAGGGGACAGTCAGTCCCCTGGAATAGAGACAGGACAGAGCTGGTACCATTCCTCTGGGTTAAGGGGACAGTCAGTCCCCTGGAACAGAGACAGGACAGAGCTGGTACTAGTCCTCTGGGTTAAGGGGACAGTCAGTCCCCTGGAACAGAGACAGGACAGAGCTGGTACCATTCCTCTGGGTTAAGGGGACAGTCAGTCCCCTGGAACAGAGACAGGACAGAGCTGGTACCATTCCTCTGGGTTAAGGGGACAGTCAGTCCCCTGGAAAATAGACAGGACAGAGCTGGTACCATTCCTCTGGGTTAAGGGGACAGTCAGTCCCCTGGAAAATAGACAGGACAGAGCTGGTACCATTCCTCTGGGTTAAGGGGACAGTCAGTCCCAGCATGTCCTTGATGTAAATGCACAGGCGTACATTGTGTGTCTTTTTAAAGCACCACGGTCATAAACTATAGACCCCTTCTGAAATGTTCAGCATGTCACCCTGTTTCTGATGCCTGTATGTTGTCAGCTGGTCTCTGTACTACAGAACAGGGTTGAGAGGTGGTTGTCAGCTGGTCTCTGTACTACAGAACAAGGTTGAGAGGTGGTTGTCAGCTGGTCTCTGTACTACAGAACAAGGTTGAGAGGTGGTTGTCAGCTGGTCTCTGTACTACAGAACAGGGTTGAGAGGTGGTTGTCAGCTGGTCTCTGTACTACAGAACAGGGTTGAGGTGGTTGTCAGCTGGTCTCTGTACTACAGAACAGGGTTGAGAGGTGGTTGTCAGCTGGTCTCTGTACTACAGAACAGGGTTGAGGTGGTTGTCAGCTGGTCTCTGTACTACAGAACAGGGTTGAGAGGTGGTTGTCAGCTGGTCTCTGTACTACAGAACAGGGTTGAGAGGTGGTTGTCAGCTGGTCTCTGTACTACAGAACAGGGTTGAGGTGGTTGTCAGCTGGTCTCTGTACTACAGAACAGGGTTGAGAAGTGGTTGTCAGCTGGTCTCTGTACTACAGAACAGGGTTGAGGTGGTTGTCAGCTGGTCTCTGTACTACAGAACAGGGTTGAGGTGGTTGTCAGCTGGTCTCTGTACTACAGAACAGGGTTGAGGTGGTTGTCAGCTGGTCTCTGTACTACAGAACAGGGTTGAGAGGTGGTTGTCAGCTGGTCTCTGTACTACAGAACAGGGTTGAGAGGTGGTTGTCAGCTGGTCTCTGTACTACAGAACAGGGTTGAGGTGGTTGTCAGCTGGTCTCTGTACTACAGAACAGGGTTGAGAGGTGGTTGTCAGCTGGTCTCTGTACTACAGAACAAGGTTGAGAGGTGGTTGTCAGCTGGTCTCTGTACTACAGAACAGGGTTGAGAGGTGGTTGTCAGCTGGTCTCTGTACTACAGAACAGGGTTGAGGTGGTTGTCAGCTGGTCTCTGTACTACAGAACAGGGTTGAGAGGTGGTTGTCAGCTGGTCTCTGTACTACAGAACAGGGTTGAGGTGGTTGTCAGCTGGTCTCTGTACTACAGAACAGGGTTGAGGTGGTTGTCAGCTGGTCTCTGTACTACAGAACAGGGTTGAGAGGTGGTTGTCAGCTGGTCTCTGTACTACAGAACAGGGTTGAGGTGGTTGTCAGCTGGTCTCTGTACTACAGAACAGGGTTGAGGTGGTTGTCAGCTGGTCTCTGTACTACAGAACAGGGTTGAGAAGTGGTTGTCAGCTGGTCTCTGTACTACAGAACAGGGTTGAGGTGGTTGTCAGCTGGTCTCTGTACTACAGAACAGGGTTGAGGTGGTTGTCAGCTGGTCTCTGTACTACAGAACAGGGTTGAGGTGGTTGTCAGCTGGTCTCTGTACTACAGAACAGGGTTGAGGTGGTTGTCAGCTGGTCTCTGTACTACAGAACAGGGTTGAGGTGGTTGTCAGCTGGTCTCTGTACTACAGAACAGGGTTGAGAGGTGGTTGTCAGCTGGTCTCTGTACTACAGAACAGGGTTGAGAGGTGGTTGTCAGCTGGTCTCTGTACTACAGAACAGGGTTGAGAGGTGGTTGTCAGCTGGTCTCTGTACTACAGAACAGGGTTGAGAGGTGGTTGTCAGCTGGTCTCTGTACTACAGAACAGGGTTGAGGTGGTTGTAAGCTGGTCTCTGTACTACAGAACAGGGTTGAGAGGTGGTTGTCAGCTGGTCTCTGTACTACAGAACAGGGTTGAGGTGGTTGTCAGCTGGTCTCTGTACTACAGAACAGGATTGAGGTGGTTGTCAGCTGGTCTCTGTACTACAGAATAGGGTTGAGAGGTGGTTGTCAGCTGGTCTCTGTACTACAGAACAGGGTTGAGAGGTGGTTGTCAGCTGGTCTCTGTACTACAGAACAGGGTTGAGAGGTGGTTGTCAGCTGGTCTCTGTACTACAGAACAGGGTTGAGGTGGTTGTCAGCTGGTCTCTGTACTACAGAACAGGGTTGAGACGTGGTTGTCAGCTGGTCTCTGTACTACAGAACAGGGTTGAGACGTGGTTGTCAGCTGGTCTCTGTACTACAGAACAGGGTTGAGAGGTGGTTGTCAGCTGGTCTCTGTACTACAGAACAGGGTTGAGAGGTGGTTGTCAGCTGGTCTCTGTACTACAGAACAGGGTTGAGAGGTGGTTGTCAGCTGGTCTCTGTACTACAGAACAGGGTTGAGGTGGTTGTCAGCTGGTCTCTGTACTACAGAACAGGGTTGAGAGGTGGTTGTCAGCTGGTCTCTGTACTACAGAACAGGGTTGAGGTGGTTGTCAGCTGGTCTCTGTACTACAGAACAGGGTTGAGGTGGTTGTCAGCTGGTCTCTGTACTACAGAACAGGGTTGAGGTGGTTGTCAGCTGGTCTCTGTACTACAGAACAGGGTTGAGACGTGGTTGTCAGCTGGTCTCTGTACTACAGAACAGAATTGAGAGGTGGGGGAGCTGTATGCTTCCACTATGTCAACTAGAGTTGTTCCACCATGTCAACTAGAGTTATTCCACCATGTCAACCAGAGTTATTCCACCATGTCAACTAGAGTTATTCCACCATGTCAACTAGAGTTATTCCACTATATCAACTAGAGTTATTCCACCATGTTAACTAGAGCTATTCCACCATGTCAACTAGAGTTATTCCACCATGTCAACTAGTTATTCCACCATGTCAACTAGAGTTATTCCTCCATGTCAACTAGAGTTATTCCACCATGTCAACTAGTTATTCCTCCATGTCAACCAGAGTTATTCCACCATGTCAACTAGAGTTATTCCACCAAGTCAACTAGAGTTATTCCTCCATGTCAACTAGTTATTCCACCATGTCAACTAGAGTTATTACACCATGTCAACGAGTTATTCCTCCATGTCAACCAGAGTTATTCCACCAAGTCAACTAGTTATTCCTCCATGTCAACCAGAGTTATTCCACCATGTCAACTAGTTATTCCTCCATGTCAACCAGAGTTATTCCACCATGTCAACTAGAGTTATTCCACCAAGTCAACTAGTTATTCCTCCATGTCAACCAGAGTTATTCCACCATGTCAACTAGAGTTATTCCACCAAGTCAACTAGTTATTCCACCATGTCAACTAGAGTTATTCCACCAAGTCAACTAGAGTTATTCCACCATGTCAACTAGTTATTCCACCAAGTCAACTAGAGTTATTCCTCCATGTCAACTAGAGTTATTCCACCATGTCAACTAGAGGTATTCCACCTTGTCAACTAGAGTTATTCCACCATGTCAACTAGAGTTATTCCACCATGTCAACTAGAGTTATTCCACCAAGTCAACTAGAGTTATTCCACCATGTCAACTAGAGTTATTCCACTATGTCAACTAGAGTTGTTCCACCATGTCAACTAGAGTTATTCCACCATGTCAACTAGAGTTATTCCTCCATGTCAACTAGAGTTATTCCACCATGTCAACTAGAGTTATTCCACCATGTCAACTAGAGTTATTCCACCAAGTCAACTAGAGTTATTCCACCATGTCAACTAGAGTTATTCCACTATGTCAACTAGAGTTGTTCCACCATGTCAACTAGAGTTATTCCACCATGTCAACTAGTTATTCCACCATGTCAACTAGAGTTATTCCACCAAGTCAACTAGAGTTATTCCACCATGTCAACTAGTTATTCCACCAAGTCAACTAGAGTTATTCCTCCATGTCAACTAGAGTTATTCCACCATGTCAACTAGAGGTATTCCACCTTGTCAACTAGAGTTATTCCACCATGTCAACTAGAGTTATTCCACCATGTCAACTAGAGTTATTCCACCAAGTCAACTAGAGTTATTCCACCATGTCAACTAGAGTAATTCCACTATGTCAACTAGAGTTGTTCCACCATGTCAACTAGAGTTATTCCACCATGTCAACTAGAGTTATTCCTCCATGTCAACTAGAGTTATTCCACCATGTCAACTAGAGTTATTCCACCATGTCAACTAGAGTTATTCCACCATGTCAACTAGAGTTATTCCACCAAGTCAACTAGAGTTATTCCACCATGTCAACTAGAGTTATTCCACTATGTCAACTAGAGTTGTTCCACCATGTCAACTAGAGTTATTCCACCATGTCAACCAGAGTTATTCCACCATGTCAACTAGAGTTATTCCACCATGTCAACTAGAGTTATTCCACCATGTCAACTAGAGTTATTCCACCATACTTATACAACACTTACTAAAATAGTTATCTACACACAGTCACATCATGTTCAACTAGTGTGTTTGTGAAATGATCAGCCATGCCTCTGAGACAATCTACAGTGTGTGTGTGTGTGTGTCTAAATAGCTGTTCTAAATGCTGTCATTTTAACACTTGTCCTGTGTCTTGGTTGGATAACAGGGACATGATGTGGACAGGAATTGGGGGGCATGTCAGGGAGAGGGTAGAGAGGACGACAGCTGCAGATTACAGGATACCACTGGTCTGTAGCCTAAACCACACACACAAACCACACGTGTTCAGTCCCTCCCTGTTTCAGTCCGTTTGGGGCACGATGAACAAGACCCAGCTCTCTGCAGACGGCCGGGGGTACCTCAGTCATTTATCACCCGCCCTCACCACCCCTAGTGTCCCAACTAAGAGAGTGATAACATCTGACTGCAAATATGTCTCAAATAGCTGCCTATTCTCATATAGAGCCGATGGGCTTTGGTCACAGCTAGGGCACTAGATAGGGAATAGGGGGCCGTTTGGGAGGAGGAGAGCTGTGTTTTGCTCCCAGCGTTGTGTTCCACTAAGAGGCCTTGCTTCGCCACCTCTCTGTACTGTAGAGGTTCTAGTTCCGGAACAGATGTCTACACCACCTCTCTGTACTGTAGAGGTTCTGGTTCCGGAACAGATGTCTACACCACCTCTCTGTACTGTAGAGGTTCTGGTTCCACAACAGATGTCTTCACCACCTCTCTGTACTGTAGAGGTTCTGGTTCCGGAACAGATGTCTTCACCACCTCTCTGTACTGTAGAGGTTCTGGTTCCACAACAGATGTCTTCACCACCTCTCTGTACTGTAGAGGTTCTGGTTCCGGAACAGATGTCTACACCACCTTTCTGTACTGTAGAGGTTCTGGTTCCGGAACAGATGTCTACACCACCTGTCTGTACTGTAGAGGTTCTGGTTCCGGAACAGATGTCTTCACCACCTCTCTGTACTGTAGAGGTTCTGGTTCCACAACAGATGTCTTCACCACCTCTCTGTACTGTAGAGGTTCTGGAACAGATGTCTTCGCCACCTCTCTGTACTGTAGAGGTTCTAGTTCCGGAACAGATGTCTACACCACCTTTCTGTACTGTAGAGGTTCTGGTTCCGGAACAGATGTCTTCACCACCTCTCTGTACTGTAGAGGTTCTGGTTCCACAACAGATGTCTTCACCACCTCTCTGTACTGTAGAGGTTCTGGTTCCGGAACAGATGTCTACACCACCTTTCTGTACTGTAGAGGTTCTGGTTCCGGAACAGATGTCTACACCACCTCTCTGTACTGTAGAGGTTCTGGTTCCGGAACAGATGTCTTCACCACCTCTCTGTACTGTAGAGGTTCTGGTTCCACAACAGATGTCTTCACCACCTCTCTGTACTGTAGAGGTTCTGGTTCCGGAACAGATGTCTACACCACCTCTCTGTACTGTAGAGGTTCTGGTTCCACAACAGATGTCTTCACCACCTCTCTGTACTGTAGAGGTTCTGGTTCCACAACAGATGTCTTCACCACCTCTCTGTACTGTACAGGTTCTAGTTCCGGAACAGATGTCTACACCACCTCTCTGTACTGTAGAGGTTCTGGTTCCACAACAGATGTCTTCACCACCTCTCTGTACTGTACAGGTTCTAGTTCCGGAACAGATGTCTACACCACCTCTCTGTACTGTAGAGGTTCTGGTTCCGGAACAGATGTCTACACCACCTCTCTGTACTGTAGAGGTTCTGGTTCCACAACAGATGTCTTCACCACCTCTCTGTACTGTAGAGGTTCTGGTTCCGGAACAGATGTCTACACCACCTCTCTGTACTGTACAGGTTCTAGTTCCGGAACAGATGTCTACACCACCTCTCTGTACTGTACAGGTTCTAGTTCCGGAACAGATGTCTACACCACCTCTCTGTACTGTAGAGGTTCTGGTTCCACAACAGATGTCTTCACCACCTCTCTGTACTGTACAGGTTCTGGTTCCACAACAGATGTCTTCACCACCTCTCTGTACTGTAGAGGTTCTAGTTCCGGAACAGATGTCTACACCACCTCTCTGTACTGTACAGGTTCTAGTTCCGGAACAGATGTCTTCACCACCTCTCTGTACTGTAGAGGTTCTGGTTCCAGAACAGATGTCTACACCACCTCTCTGTACTGTACAGGTTCTAGTTCCGGAACAGATGTCTACACCACCTCTCTGTACCGTAGAGGTTCTAGTTCCGGAACAGATGTCTACACCACCTCTCTGTACTGTAGAGGTTCTGGTTCCAGAACAGATGTCTACACCACCTCTCTGTACTGTACAGGTTCTGGTTCCGGAACAGATGTCTACACCACCTGTCTGTACTGTAGAGGTTCTAGTTCCGGAACAGATGTCTACACCACCTCTCTGTACTGTACAGGTTCTAGTTCCGGAACAGATGTCTACACCACCTCTCTGTACTGTAGAGGTTCTAGTTCCGGAACAGATGTCTACACCACCTCTCTGTACTGTACAGGTTCTGGTTCCGGAACAGATGTCTACACCACCTGTCTGTACTGTAGAGGTTCTAGTTCCGGAACAGATGTCTACACCACCTCTCTGTACTGTACAGGTTCTAGTTCCGGAACAGATGTCTACACCACCTCTCTGTACTGTAGAGGTTCTAGTTCCGGAACAGATGTCTACACCACCTCTCTGTACTGTACAGGTTCTGGTTCCGGAACAGATGTCTACACCACCTGTCTGTACTGTAGAGGTTCTAGTTCCGGAACAGATGTCTACACCACCTCTCTGTACTGTAGAGGTTCTGGTTCCGGAACAGATGTCTACACCACCTCTCTGTACTGTAGAGGTTCTAGTTCCGGAACAGATGTCTACACCACCTCTCTGTACTGTAGAGGTTCTAGTTCCGGAACAGATGTCTACACCACCTCTCTGTACTGTAGAGGTTCTGGTTCCGGAACAGATGTCTACACCACCTTTCTGTACTGTAGAGGTTCTAGTTCCGGAACAGATGTCTACACCACCTCTCTGTACTGTAGAGGTTCTGGTTCCGGAACAGATGTCTACACCACCTCTCTGTACTGTAGAGGTTCTAGTTCCGGAACAGATGTCTACACCACCTCTCTGTACTGTAGAGGTTCTGGTTCCACAACAGATGTCTTCACCACCTCTCTGTACTGTAGAGGTTCTGGTTCCGGAACAGATGTCTACACCACCTCTCTGTACTGTAGAGGTTCTGGTTCCGGAACAGATGTCTACACCACCTCTCTGTACTGTAGAGGTTCTGGTTCCGGAACAGATGTCTACACCACCTCTCTGTACTGTAGAGGTTCTGGTTCCACAACAGATGTCTACACCACCTCTCTGTACTGTAGAGGTTCTGGTTCCGGAACAGATGTCTACACCACCTCTCTGTACTGTAGAGGTTCTAGTTCCGGAACAGATGTGTTTGAGTCAACACTAATGAGGTTAGTTCAGGTCGGGACAAACAGGAGAAGAAACAGAACAGTCAATAACTGAGTGGACAGAGAGCTAGCAACCTTGACAGCATTAGATGGGCCAATTCTACCACTAATAACACCTGAACATGTGACCTTATTGTGTCTCTGTCCTCCTCCTCTCTGGATAACAATGACTGTCTGGAACACATGGAGCAACTGTTACTGCCAGTGACGTGCCTGGAATGGGCACCGGGACTACTTGAACAGGGGACAGGCCTGACAGGGAGCGTAGCTACTGGAATAGACACCAGGACTACTTGAACAAACGACAGGCCTGACAGGGAGCGTAGCTACTGGAATAGACACCAGGACTACTAGAACAGGGGACAGGCCTGACAGGGAGTGTAGCTACTGGAATAGACACCAGGACTACTAGAACAGGGGACAGGCCTGACAGGGAGCGTAGCTACTGGAATAGACACCAGGACTACTTGAACAAACGACAGGCTTGACAGGGAGTGTAGCTACTGGAATAGACACCAGGACTACTAGAACAGGGGACAGGCCTGACAGGGAGCGTAGCTACTGGAATGGGCACCGGGACTACTAGAACAAAGGACAGGCCTGACAGGGAGTGTAGCTACTGGAATAGACACCAGGACTACTAGAACAAAGGACAGGCCTGACAGGGAGCGTAGCTACTGGAATAGACACCAGGACTACTAGAACAAACAACAGGCCCTGACAGGGAGTGTAGCTACTGGAATGGGCACCGGGACTACTAGAACAAAGGACAGGCCTGACAGGGAGCGTAGCTACTGGAATAGACACCAGGACTACTAGAACAAAGGACAGGCCTGACAGGGAGTGTAGCTACTGGAATAGACACCAGGACTACTAGAACAAAGGACAGGCCTGACAGGGAGTGTAGCTACTGGAATAGACACCAGGACTGCTAGAACAGGAGACAGGCCTGACAGGGAGCGTAGCTACTGGAATAGACACCAGGACTACTAGAACAGGAGACAGCCCTGACAGGGAGCGTAGCTACTGGAATAGACACCAGGACTACTAGAACAGGGGACAGGCCCTGACAGGGAGCGTAGCTACTGGAATAGACACCAGGACTACTAGAACAAACGACAGGCCCTGACAGGGAGTGTAGCTACTGGAATAGACACCAGGACTACTAGAACAAACGACAGGCTTGACAGGGAGCGTAGCTACTGGAATAGACACCAGGACTACTAGAACAAACGACAGGCCCTGACAGGGAGTGTAGCTACTGGAATAGACACCAGGACTACTAGAACAAACGACAGGCTTGACAGGGAGCGTAGCTACTGGAATAGACACCAGGACTACTAGAACAGGAGACAGCCCTGACAGGGAGAGTAGCTACTGGAATAGACACCAGGACTACTAGAACAGGAGACAGCCCTGACAGGGAGCGTAGCTACTGGAATAGACACCAGGACTACTAGAACAAAGGACAGGCCTGACAGGGAGTGTAGCTACTGGAATAGACACCAGGACTACTAGAACAGGGGACAGGCTTGACAGGGAGCGTAGCTACTGGAATAGACACCAGGACTACTAGAACAGGGGACAGCCCTGACAGGGAGTGTAGCTACTGGAATAGACACCAGGACTACTAGAACAGGGGACAGCCCTGACAGGGAGTGTAGCTACTGGAATAGACACCAGGACTACTAGAACAAACGACAGGCCCTGACAGGAAGCGTAGCTACTGGAATAGACACCAGGACTACTAGAACAAACGACAGGCCCTGACAGGGAGCGTAGCTACTGGAATAGACACCAGGACTACTAGAACAAATGACAGGCCCTGACAGGGAGCGTAGCTACTGGAATAGACACCAGGACTACTAGAACAAACGACAGGCTTGACAGGGAGTGTAGCTACAGGAATGGACACCAGGACTACTAGAACAGGAGACAGCCCTGACAGGGAGTGTAGCTACTGGAATAGACACCAGGACTACTAGAACAGGGGACAGGCCCTGACAGGGAGTGTAGCTACTGGAATAGACACCAGGACTACTAGAACAAAGGACAGGCTCTGACAGTGAGCGTAGCTACTGGAATAGACACCAGGACTACTAGAACAAACGACAGGCCCTGACAGGGAGTGTAGCTACTGGAATAGACACCAGGACTACTAGAACAAACAACAGGCCCTGACAGTGAGCGTAGCTACTGGAATAGACACCAGGACTACTAGAACAAAGGACAGGCCCTGACAGTGAGCGTAGCTACTGGAATTAGACACCAGGACTACTAGAACAAAGGACAGGCCCTGACAGTGAGCGTAGCTACTGGAATAGACACCAGGACTACTAGAACAAACGACAGGCCCTGACAGGGAGTGTAGCTACTGGAATAGACACCAGGACTACTAGAACAAACAACAGGCCCTGACAGTGAGCGTAGCTACTGGAATAGACACCAGGACTACTAGAACAAAGGACAGGCCCTGACAGTGAGCGTAGCTACTGGAATAGACACCAGGACTACTAGAACAAAGGACAGGCCCTGACAGTGAGCGTAGCTACTGGAATAGACACCAGGACTACTAGAACAAACGACAGGCCCTGACAGGGAGTGTAGCTACTGGAATAGACACCAGGACTACTAGAACAAACGACAGGCCCTGACAGGAAGCGTAGCTACTGGAATAGACACCAGGACTACTAGAACAAACGACAGGCCCTGACAGGGAGCGTAGCTACTGGAATAGACACCAGGACTACTAGAACAAACGACAGGCCCTGACAGGGAGCGTAGCTACTGGAATAGACACCAGGACTACTAGAACAGGGGACAGGCCCTGACAGTGAGCGTAGCTACTGGAATAGACACCAGGACTACTAGAACAAACGACAGGCCCTGACAGGGAGCGTAGCTACTGGAATAGACACCAGGACTACTAGAACAAACGACAGGCCCTGACAGTGAGCGTAGCTACTGGAATAGACACCAGGACTACTAGAACAAACGACAGGCCCTGACAGGGAGCGTAGCTACTGGAATAGACACCAGGACTACTAGAACAAACGACAGGCCCTGACAGGGAGCGTAGCTACTGGAATAGACACCAGGACTACTAGAACAAACGACAGGCCCTAACAGGGAGCGTAGCTACTGGAATAGACACCAGGACTACTAGAACAGGGGACAGCCCTGACAGGGACCGTAGCTACTGGAATAGACACCAGGACTACTAGAACAGGGGACAGGCCCTGACAGGGAGCGTAGCTACTGGAATAGACACCAGGACTACTAGAACAAACGACAGGCCCTGACAGGGAGCGTAGCTACTGGAATAGACACCAGGACTACTAGAACAAACGACAGGCCCTGACAGGGAGCGTAGCTACTGGAATAGACACCAGGACTACTAGAACAAACGACAGGCCCTAACAGGGAGCGTAGCTACTGGAATAGACACCAGGACTACTAGAACAGGGGACAGCCCTGACAGGGACCGTAGCTACTGGAATAGACACCAGGACTACTAGAACAGGGGACAGGCCCTGACAGGGAGCGTAGCTACTGGAATAGACACCAGGACTACTAGAACAGGGGACAGGCCCTGACAGGGAGCGTAGCTACTGGAATAGACACCAGGACTACTAGAACAGGGGACAGGCCTGACAGGGAGCGTAGCTACAATGACATGATTCCAACTACCAGTGTAGCTGCGTTAAGTTGCATAATTCTTCGTTAGACTACTGATTGATAGACTACATTGTCTCACAATTGTATTGGGAAAGACACCAATTCCCCCCCCCCCCCCCCTCCCCAGTGAAAGTTAGTTTTGCAGATTCGGTCAAATCTATGTACTTGTTTTTTGGATGACTAGAGGTAAATAGTTGAGTAAATCAGAAAGCGAAATTGTGAATTTATGATACAGTCTACACATTGTGTGACCAGCTACAACACCTAACACTGTCTGAACCTGACAAGTAGCAGATTAGATTAAATAGTATCAGTACTTAGAGAACAGTGGAGTTAGACACATGACCATTGATTATACCTGTCCTGAGCACAGACACAGAGACTGGTGAGAAATGTGTCTGTTCCTCACAGCACAGAGACTGGTGAGGAATGTGTCTGTTCCTCACAGCACAGAGACAGAGACTGGTGAGGATTATGTCTGTTCCTCACAGCACAGAGACAAGGACTGGTGAGGGATATGTCTGTTCCTCACAGCACAGAGACAGAGACTGGTGGGGGATATGTCTGTTCCTCACAGCACAGAGACAAGGACTGGTGAGGGATATGTCTGTTCCTCACAGCACAGAGACAGAGACTGGTGGGGGATATGTCTGTTCCTCACAGCACAGAGACAGAGACTGGTGAGGGATATGTCTGTTCCTCACAGCACAGAGACAGAGACTGGTGAGGAATGTGTCTGTTCCTCACATCACAGAGACTGGTGAGGAATGTGTCTGTTCCTCACAGCACAGAGACAGACACTGGTAAGGGATATGTCTGTTCCTCACAGCACAGAGACTGGTGAGGAATGTGTCTGTTCCTCACAGCACAGAGACAGAGACTGGTGAGGGATATGTCTGTTCCTCACAGCACAGACACTGGTGAGGGATATGTCTGTTCCTCACAGCACAGAGACTGGTGAGGGATATGTCTGTTCCTCACAGCACAGAGACTGGTGAGGGACATGTCTGTTCCTCACAGCACAGAGACAGAGACTGGTGAGGGATATGTCTGTTCCTCACAGCACAGAGACTGGTGAGGGATATGTCTGTTCCTCACAGCACAGAGACAGACACTGGTGAGGGATATGTCTGTTCCTCACAGCACAGAGACAGACACTGGTGAGGGACATGTCTGTTCCTCACAGCACAGAGACAGAGACTGGTGAGGGATATGTCTGTTCCTCACAGCACAGAGACTGGTGAGGGATATGTCTGTTCCTCACAGCACAGAGACAGACACTGGTGAGGGACATGTCTGTTCCTCACAGCACAGAGACAGAGACTGGTGAGGGATATGTCTGTTCCTCACAGCACAGAGACTGGTGAGGGATATGTCTGTTCCTCACAGCACAGAGACTGGTGAGGGACATGTCTGTTCCTCACAGCACAGAGACAGAGACTGGTGAGGAATGTGTAAGTTCCTCACAGCACAGAGACAGAGACTGGTGAGGAATGTGTCTGTTCCTCACAGCACAGAGACAGAGACTGGTGAGGAATGTGTCTGTTCCTCACAGCACAGACACTGGTGAGGGATATGTCTGTTCCTCACAGCACAGAGACAGAGACTGGTGAGGGATATGTCTGTTCCTCACAGCACAGAGACAGAGACTGGTGAGGAATGTGTCTGTTCCTCACAGCACAGACACTGGTGAGGGATATGTCTGTTCCTCACAGCACAGAGACAGAGACTGGTGAGGGATATGTCTGTTCCTCACAGCACAGAGACAGAGACTGGTGAGGAATATGTCTGTTCCTCACAGCACAGAGACAGAGACTGGTGAGAATTATGTCTGTTCCTCACAGCACAGAGACTGGTGAGAATTATGTCTGTTCCTCACAGCACAGAGACTGGTGAGAATTATGTCTGTTCCTCACAGCACAGAGACAGACACTGGTAAGGGATATGTCTGTTCCTCACAGCACAGAGACAGAGACTGGTGAGGAATATGTCTGTTCCTCACAGCACAGACACTGGTGAGGGATATGTCTGTTCCTCACAGCACAGAGACAGACACTGGTGAGGGATATGTCTGTTCCTCACATCACAGAGACAGAGACTGGTGAGGAATGTGTCTGTTCCTCACAGCACAGAGACAGAGACTGGTGAGGAATGTGTCTGTTCCTCACAGCACAGAGACAGACACTGGTAAGGGATATGTCTGTTCCTCACAGCACAGAGACAGAGACTGGTGAGGAATATGTCTGTTCCTCACAGCACAGACACTGGTGAGGGATATGTCTGTTCCTCACAGCACAGAGACAGACACTGGTGAGGGATATGTCTGTTCCTCACATCACAGAGACTGATGAGGAATGTGTCTGTTCCTCACAGCACAGAGACAGAGACTGGTGAGGAATGTGTCTGTTCCTCACAGCACAGAGACAGACACTGGTAAGGGATATGTCTGTTCCTCACAGCACAGAGACTGGTGAGGAATGTGTCTGTTCCTCACAGCACAGAGACAGACACTGGTGAGGGATATGTCTGTTCCTCACAGCACAGAGACTGGTGAGGGATATGTCTGTTCCTCACAGCACAGAGACAGACACTGGTGAGGAATCTGTCTGTTCCTCACAGCACAGACACTGGTGAGGGATATGTCTGTTCCTCACAGCACAGAGACAGAGACTGGTGAGGGACATGTCTGTTCCTCACAGCACAGAGACTGGTGAGGGATATGTCTGTTCCTCACAGCACAGAGACAGACGCTGGTGAGGAATGTGTATGTTCCTCACAGCACAGAGACAGAGACTGGTGAGGGATATGTCTGTTCCTCACAGCACAGAGACTGGTGAGGGATATGTCTGTTCCTCACAGCACAGAGACTGGTGAGGGACATGTCTGTTCCTCACAGCACAGAGACAGAGACTGGTGAGGAATGTGTCTGTTCCTCACAGCACAGAGACAGAGACTGGTGAGGGATATGTCTGTTCCTCACAGCACAGAGACAGAGACTGGTGAGGAATGTGTCTGTTCCTCACAGCACAGAGACAGAGACTGGTGAGGAATGTGTCTGTTCCTCACAGCACAGACACTGGTGAGGGATATGTCTGTTCCTCACAGCACAGAGACAGAGACTGGTGAGGGATATGTCTGTTCCTCACAGCACAGAGACAGAGACTGGTGAGGAATGTGTCTGTTCCTCACAGCACAGACACTGGTGAGTGATATGTCTGTTCCTCACAGCACAGAGACAGAGACTGGTGAGGGATATGTCTGTTCCTCACAGCACAGAGACAGAGACTGGTGAGGAATATGTCTGTTCCTCACAGCACAGACACTGGTGAGGGATATGTCTGTTCCTCACAGCACAGAGACAGACACTGGTGAGGGATATGTCTGTTCCTCACAGCACAGAGACAGAGACTGGTGAGGGATATGTCTGTTCCTCACAGCACAGAGACAGACACTGGTGAGGAATATGTCTGTTCCTCACAGCACAGAGACTGGTGAGAATTATGTCTGTTCCTCACAGAACAGAGACTGGTGAGAATTATGTCTGTTCCTCACAGCACAGAGACAGACACTGGTAAGGGATATGTCTGTTCCTCACAGCACAGAGACAGAGACTGGTGAGGAATATGTCTGTTCCTCACAGCACAGACACTGGTGAGGGATATGTCTGTTCCGCACAGCACAGAGACAGACACTGGTGAGGGATATGTCTGTTCCTCACATCACAGAGACAGAGACTGGTGAGGAATGTGTCTGTTCCTCACAGCACAGAGACAGAGACTGGTGAGGGACATGTCTGTTCCTCACAGCACAGAGACTGGTGAGGGATATGTCTGTTCCTCACAGCACAGAGACAGACACTGGTGAGGAATGTGTCTGTTCCTCACAGCACAGACACTGGTGAGGGATATGTCTGTTCCTCACAGCACAGAGACAGAGACTGGTGAGGGACATGTCTGTTCCTCACAGCACAGAGACTGGTGAGGGATATGTCTGTTCCTCACAGCACAGAGACAGAGACTGGTGAGGAATGTGTATGTTCCTCACAGCACAGAGACTGGTGAGGGATATGTCTGTTCCTCACAGCACAGAGACTGGTGAGGGACATGTCTGTTCCTTAGAGCACAGAGACAGAGACTGGTGAGGAATGTGTCTGTTCCTCACAGCACAGAGACAGAGACTGGTGAGGAATGTGTCTGTTCCTCACAGCACAGACACTGGTGAGGGATATGTCTGTTCCTCACAGCACAGAGACAGAGACTGGTGAGGGATATGTCTGTTCCTCACAGCACAGAGACAGAGACTGGTGAGGAATGTGTCTGTTCCTCACAGCACAGACACTGGTGAGGGATATGTCTGTTCCTCACAGCACAGAGACAGAGACTGGTGAGGGATATGTCTGTTCCTCACAGCACAGAGACAGAGACTGGTGAGGAATATGTCTGTTCCTCACAGCACAGACACTGGTGAGGGATATGTCTGTTCCTCACAGCACAGAGACAGACACTGGTGAGGGATATGTCTGTTCCTCACAGCACAGAGACAGAGACTGGTGAGGGATATGTCTGTTCCTCACAGCACAGAGACAGACACTGGTGAGGGATATGTCTGTTCCTCACAGCACAGAGACAGACACTGGTGAGGAATATGTCTGTTCCTCACAGCACAGAGACTGGTGAGAATTATGTCTGTTCCTCACAGCACAGAGACTGGTGAGAATTATGTCTGTTCCTCACAGCACAGAGACAGACACTGGTAAGGGATATGTCTGTTCCTCACAGCACAGAGACAGAGACTGGTGAGGAATATGTCTGTTCCTCACAGCACAGACACTGGTGAGGGATATGTCTGTTCCTCACAGCACAGAGACAGACACTGGTGAGGGATATGTCTGTTCCTCACATCACAGAGACAGAGACTGGTGAGGAATGTGTCTGTTCCTCACAGCACAGACACTGGTGAGGAATGTGTCTGTTCCTCACAGCACAGAGACAGAGACTGGTGAGGAATGTGTCTGTTCCTCACAGCACAGAGACAGACACTGGTAAGGGATATGTCTGTTCCTCACAGCACAGAGACTGGTGAGGAATGTGTCTGTTCCTCACAGCACAGAGACAGACACTGGTGAGGGATATGTCTGTTCCTCACAGCACAGAGACTGTTGAGGGATATGTCTGTTCCTCACAGCACAGAGACAGACACTGGTGAGGAATGTGTCTGTTCCTCACAGCACAGAGACAGAGACTGGTGAGGGATATGTCTGTTCCTCACAGCACAGAGACTGGTGAGGGACATGTCTGTTCCTCACAGCACAGAGACTGGTGAGGGATATGTCTGTTCCTCACAGCACAGAGACAGACACTGGTGAGGAATGTGTATGTTCCTCACAGCACAGAGACAGAGACTGGTGAGGGATATGTCTGTTCCTCACAGCACAGAGACTGGTGAGGGACATGTATGTTCCTCACAGCACAGAGACTGGTGAGGGATATGTCTGTTCCTCACAGCACAGAGACAGAGACTGGTGAGGAATGTGTCTGTTCCTCACAGCACAGAGACAGAGACTGGTGAGGAATGTGTCTGTTCCTCACAGCACAGAGACAGACACTGGTGAGGGATATGTCTGTTCCTCACAGCACAGAGACTGGTGAGGGATATGTCTGTTCCTCACAGCACAGAGACAGACACTGGTGAGGAATGTGTCTGTTCCTCACAGCACAGAGACAGAGACTGGTGAGGAATGTGTCTGTTCCTCACAGCACAGACACTGGTGAGGGATATGTCTGTTCCTCACAGCACAGAGACAGAGACTGGTGAGGGATATGTCTGTTCCTCACAGCACAGAGACAGAGACTGGTGAGGAATGTGTCTGTTCCTCACAGCACAGACACTGGTGAGTGATATGTCTGTTCCTCACAGCACAGAGACAGAGACTGGTGAGGGATATGTCTGTTCCTCACAGCACAGAGACAGAGACTGGTGAGGAATATGTCTGTTCCTCACAGCACAGACACTGGTGAGGGATATGTCTGTTCCTCACAGCACAGAGACAGACACTGGTGAGGGATATGTCTGTTCCTCACAGCACAGAGACAGAGACTGGTGAGGGATATGTCTGTTCCTCACAGCACAGAGACAGACACTGGTGAGGAATATGTCTGTTCCTCACAGCACAGAGACTGGTGAGAATTATGTCTGTTCCTCACAGCACAGAGACTGGTGAGAATTATGTCTGTTCCTCACAGCACAGAGACAGACACTGGTAAGGGATATGTCTGTTCCTCACAGCACAGAGACAGAGACTGGTGAGGAATATGTCTGTTCCTCACAGCACAGACACTGGTGAGGGATATGTCTGTTCCGCACAGCACAGAGACAGACACTGGTGAGGGATATGTCTGTTCCTCACATCACAGAGACAGAGACTGGTGAGGAATGTGTCTGTTCCTCACAGCACAGAGACAGAGACTGGTGAGGGACATGTCTGTTCCTCACAGCACAGAGACTGGTGAGGGATATGTCTGTTCCTCACAGCACAGAGACAGACACTGGTGAGGAATGTGTCTGTTCCTCACAGCACAGACACTGGTGAGGGATATGTCTGTTCCTCACAGCACAGAGACAGAGACTGGTGAGGGACATGTCTGTTCCTCACAGCACAGAGACTGGTGAGGGATATGTCTGTTCCTCACAGCACAGAGACAGAGACTGGTGAGGAATGTGTATGTTCCTCACAGCACAGAGACTGGTGAGGGATATGTCTGTTCCTCACAGCACAGAGACTGGTGAGGGACATGTCTGTTCCTTAGAGCACAGAGACAGAGACTGGTGAGGAATGTGTCTGTTCCTCACAGCACAGAGACAGAGACTGGTGAGGAATGTGTCTGTTCCTCACAGCACAGACACTGGTGAGGGATATGTCTGTTCCTCACAGCACAGAGACAGAGACTGGTGAGGGATATGTCTGTTCCTCACAGCACAGAGACAGAGACTGGTGAGGAATGTGTCTGTTCCTCACAGCACAGACACTGGTGAGGGATATGTCTGTTCCTCACAGCACAGAGACAGAGACTGGTGAGGGATATGTCTGTTCCTCACAGCACAGAGACAGAGACTGGTGAGGAATATGTCTGTTCCTCACAGCACAGACACTGGTGAGGGATATGTCTGTTCCTCACAGCACAGAGACAGACACTGGTGAGGGATATGTCTGTTCCTCACAGCACAGAGACAGAGACTGGTGAGGGATATGTCTGTTCCTCACAGCACAGAGACAGACACTGGTGAGGGATATGTCTGTTCCTCACAGCACAGAGACAGACACTGGTGAGGAATATGTCTGTTCCTCACAGCACAGAGACTGGTGAGAATTATGTCTGTTCCTCACAGCACAGAGACTGGTGAGAATTATGTCTGTTCCTCACAGCACAGAGACAGACACTGGTAAGGGATATGTCTGTTCCTCACAGCACAGAGACAGAGACTGGTGAGGAATATGTCTGTTCCTCACAGCACAGACACTGGTGAGGGATATGTCTGTTCCTCACAGCACAGAGACAGACACTGGTGAGGGATATGTCTGTTCCTCACATCACAGAGACAGAGACTGGTGAGGAATGTGTCTGTTCCTCACAGCACAGACACTGGTGAGGAATGTGTCTGTTCCTCACAGCACAGAGACAGAGACTGGTGAGGAATGTGTCTGTTCCTCACAGCACAGAGACAGACACTGGTAAGGGATATGTCTGTTCCTCACAGCACAGAGACTGGTGAGGAATGTGTCTGTTCCTCACAGCACAGAGACAGACACTGGTGAGGGATATGTCTGTTCCTCACAGCACAGAGACTGTTGAGGGATATGTCTGTTCCTCACAGCACAGAGACAGACACTGGTGAGGAATGTGTCTGTTCCTCACAGCACAGAGACAGAGACTGGTGAGGGATATGTCTGTTCCTCACAGCACAGAGACTGGTGAGGGACATGTCTGTTCCTCACAGCACAGAGACTGGTGAGGGATATGTCTGTTCCTCACAGCACAGAGACAGACACTGGTGAGGAATGTGTATGTTCCTCACAGCACAGAGACAGAGACTGGTGAGGGATATGTCTGTTCCTCACAGCACAGAGACTGGTGAGGGACATGTATGTTCCTCACAGCACAGAGACTGGTGAGGGATATGTCTGTTCCTCACAGCACAGAGACAGAGACTGGTGAGGAATGTGTCTGTTCCTCACAGCACAGAGACAGAGACTGGTGAGGAATGTGTCTGTTCCTCACAGCACAGAGACAGACACTGGTGAGGGATATGTCTGTTCCTCACAGCACAGAGACTGGTGAGGGATATGTCTGTTCCTCACAGCACAGAGACAGACACTGGTGAGGAATGTGTCTGTTCCTCACAGCACAGAGACAGAGACTGGTGAGGGATATGTCTGTTCCTCACAGCACAGAGACTGGTGAGGAATGTGTCTGTTCCTCACAGCACAGAGACAGAGACTGGTGAGGAATTTGTCCGTGGTTTATTTACAACTTAACAACATTGTCCCTGGGGCTATTTCAGGAAGGACCAATATAAATCTTCCTCATTTTGATTTGAACTTCCTGGTCAGGTTTTATTTTCCTTAAATCATAGTGGAAGATAAAACACAAGGGCCCAATAAAATCCTCTTGTCAGGAGAAAGCTGCTGAGCTGCTGAGCTCGTCCTTCTGGCCGAGTCTATATTTATATCTATTTGAAGGAAGGTCTAAATAAAGGACTGGAGACTCCTCCTTCATTTAAGGGTCCAAATCCTCCATTACTATAAGTCAGTCGGCTAACGTAGCTACAACCTCCACAAGACACATAGCCTCTGCTTACCTGAGTATCTCTGTCAACGTGATTATCGTAACAATAAATAAAACTGTATGTTTTTCTACAGCACGCAAACTCATATTAAATCTCAACCTTCTATTTCCCTGAATCCCCGTGCGTTCCAAACCGAGCAGGGAGGAACACACACACACACACACTGGCCATGGCTTCGAGACAAGACTCTTATCGTGTGGCCTCACATTTTATACCAGTCTGACAACATGCTAAACATCGTGACTAACTGTCAACTCAACAACGCTGTAGGCATGCACAACAACAACAACAACAACAAATCCTAAATATGGTGCATTGGGATTTTGCAAGTTGCAACTGTATCACTGAGTAGTCTAACTAACGTTAAAGCTCCAAGTTTGAAATCTAGCCTATGCCGCCTGCTACGATCATCGTAAAAGTTACAGCACCGTAAAGAACGAATACCGTGTAGCCCTTCCACTGTCATAAACAAAACTATAAGCACACGTGACATAGGCTACTACTGTACGTGTTATCTAGGATCACACGATATATAGCTTGATATCTATTTATTGTCTGCTGTACCCTACACGTGCTAATGCCCTATAATGTACACCTCACGTGACAGAGTGGCAGGACAACTTGTTACGTGGTTGCATTTCGTTGAGCTGAATCTAAACCAAACCGCGGCGCTACGTTGTAACAACCATGTAACGACACAACACTCCCTGTTCGCAACCAAACATGTTTTTATTAGACACCATTTCCGGTCTATATGCACCATAGCCTATAGATAAGCGATGCACGGTGTAAATAAAACTACTGTATCCCATTGCAATAGGCAGCAGGTCCACACTATTATTCTTATTATTATTAAAAGAAGAAGCCGATGTTTAGTCCACAGTAAACCCACAAGCAAGCATGGCTCCGCAGGTTACGTACCGTGAGCGACTTGATATTCCTGAGGGGTGGTAGTGTGACCGGCGATGGCGGGTCTGTCGCTGCTCCGGCCCGGGGACCCCCGACTCCGATTCCGGGGGAAGACTGTAGCTGGCAGATCTCACCCCCTTTGCCTGCAGATCGTACAAAATGACACAGGAAATGAGGTTAATCTGAATGGGCCTATTTACCCACATAGGCCACCTCAGAGTTATCAGGCTGTAGAGCAGGCTATGGACTCTGTCTTAATCCATTTTAAGGATAGTAATTTAAGCAGGCATTTAAGGGGGTCATTGTAGGTGGAAATCCTTCTTGCGACAATGGCTTCGGCAAAACAGGTAGGTTAATTCCACATTATGTGTGCTTGGAACAACAGATGACCGCCAGAGTGTAGGCTATCCGGGTTGTAAGATCCGTTTGCGCCCCATAGTCGTGTAGCATATAGAGATCGTAAAAAAACAACACAGAAACCAGTGGGCATATGATTCCGTCGTGCTTGCAGAAATAAACCTGTGTTCTCTCTTGACACACATACTGTCATATGGGATAAATAACACACCAGCATTTGACTTTGGTTTTGCAAACAGCCCACTTCAGGCTTTAGAGAAAGAAAGAAAAAAAATCCCCGAATGTATCGCCATTAACTACTCAAAACATTATTTTAGCAAAGGCTCCCCCCTCTTCAACAGACCAGGGAAAACCCGAAGCAAGACTCGGCGTAAACGTGTAATAAACTTGTTACAAAGGACCCGACAAAAAAGGCATAAAATCCATCAACAATATTCCTCCGGCGATCAAAGTGAGTTTAACCGTATTGTTTAGCCCGTTCGGCTCCATATTGTTGTTCCTTACCAGTTGGGTAGACGGCAGCGCACGGCTTCTTGGATAACATGGCCGCTGGAGAGTCACACACAGAAAAACCCACTTTCAGAATCTCCCCTCCTCCCACTCGGCTGTGTGATCACCAATTTCGCTACTCCAATCAGCTACATCCAGTCTTGCATTCGCAACGTGCAACTCTGCAGAACTGGGAAGTCTTCCATCAACACCAGCTGAAATGTTGCTTCTGCTGCCACCATCGCTTGGACATACAACCCCAAAACACGAACCTATAGATACAAAAAATAAAATATCCCACGCTAGGCTACTGTAGATCAATACAACAACAAACAAACTCCGTGTTTTTTTTTATTCAACACAAGCAACATTCTAACATTAGATGCAGCAGGAGCGGCATCATTCTCTCTCACCTACACTGCAAATACATAGTCGGTCAACAAGTTTGGGTGTTGCCTTCTTCCTTATCTATCGTCCTTGCACTCATCCACCTCGCTCTCTCTCTCTCTCTCTCTCTCTCTCTCACTCACTAATGAGCGTGAGATGTGGTTGGATCGGTTGCTAAACTGGCGACGCACCACCAGCCTATGTTCCAGCAGGAACCGACAGACAGCCTACATTAAGGAAGTCCTCTTGGTCACTTGATGGTCACGAACCCAAACCCAACCGGCCCATTAATTAATATAACGTGATAGGAAGATCTATAAGGACTTTTCTGACTCGCAACATTCCAAAAAACGAAAACAGAACTTTTACCTTAACCCTAAACCTTAACCAAACACTTGACCACCCCCCTAACCACATTCTTATCATATTCTGAAATTAAATATCGGTTTGCACGTCAGAATAGTCTGTTTAGCCCTATACACATATGATACTCTACTGCACTGTGGTGCCCCACTTTGGTGCCCCACTGAACCACTATGTGTCTAACGAGCCCACCATGAGGCCTCCAGGAAACACACTATGGGACTTCAACATGCATTCTCTTCAGACAATAGCAACTGAAATCCCTATTGTACATTACTTGAACAATGAGCTTTTAGCACGCAGACTCTCTCATTAGTGTTTGAGTATTGCAGCATTTCAAAGGGGTACAACTACGTTTCGTCTGTTACAGATTCACGACATTGGATTTACACATTAACGTTCATCATCTTTACTAAACCGTTGTGTTATTCGTTCTCACAGGACTACAACTATCCCTTTTATTGGTTGGTACTGATACTAACCTGTCTTTTATTGGTTGGTAGTGATACTGACCTGTCTTCTATTGGTTGGTACTGATACCGACCTGTCTTCTATTGGTTGGTACTGATACTGACCTGTCTTCTATTGGTTGGTACTGATACCGACCTGTCTTCTATTGGTTGGTAGTGATACTGACCTGTCTTCTATTGGTTGGTAGTGATACTGACCTGTCTTCTATTGGTTGGTAGTGATACTGACCTGTCTTCTATTGGTTGGTACTGATACTAACCTGTCTTCCATTGGTTGGTTCTGATACCGACCTGTCTTCTATTCTCGAGAACTTTCTTATTCATGTTTTCGTTTCCTTTTTGGTGATATAGTATAATTGCACTGTTAAGGAAGAGCTCACCAGCAAGCATTTCACTGGACTGTTTAGTTCTGTTGTATCCTGTGGGTCACGTGACAAATAAACTCTGATTTGAGTTGGAGCTAGAGTGCAATTTAAGTACAAACCGTTTACAAACCGTTTACAAACCGTTTACAAACCTACACTATTAGTACTGAATTAGTGCTGTGTTTGTTTAGCAACCTACCTTGAAAATACGGCATGGAGTCTGTCTTTCAGGCTGCAAACTATTGCAATATTCCCCAAGTGAAGTGTGGATGGAAGCTGGGTGGACGACTGTACTGACTACTAGAAGGGTTTAGCTCCTTCAACGTCTGTCTACTCCCCCAGTCTCAGCCCTGACCATACAGGAGTCAGGATTCAGGAGTGAAGACACACACACACACACACAACGTCTGTCTACTCCCCCAGTCTCAGCCCTGACCATAAAGGAGTCAGGATTCAGGAGTGAAGACACACACACACACACACACGCATGCACGCACGCCACACACACAACGTCTGTCTACTCCCCCAGTCTCAGCCCTGACCATACAGGAGTCAGGATTCAGGAGTGAAGACACACACACACACTCACACAACGTCTGTCTACTCCCCTAGTCTCAGCCCTGACCATACAGGAGTCAGGATTCAGGAGTGAAGACACACACACACACGCATGCACGCCACACACACACACACACACACACACACACACACACACACACACACACACACACACACACACACACACACACACCTCTCTGAAAGTCAAAATAAAAGCAGTGAGATCCTTCCATACACACTAGCATGTTGTCCCTCTGAGTCAGAGTAGTAAAACTAAGTTTATGCTCTTCAACCGATTCTCTGCCCCGCACCCTCCCGCCCGACTAGCATCACTACTCTGGACGGTTCTGACTTAGAATACGTGGAAAACTACAAATACCTAGGTGTCTGGCTTGACTGTAAACTCTCCGTCCAGACTCACATTAAGCAACTCCAATCCAAAATTAAATCTAGAATCGGCTTCCTATTTCGCAAACAAAGCCTCCTTCACTCATGCTGCCAAACATATCCTCGTAAAACTGACTTTCCTACCGATCCTTGACTTCGGTGATGTCATTTACTCAGCAAACTGGATGTAGTCTATCACAGTGCCATCTGTTTTGTCACCAACGCCCCATATACGACCCACCACTGCGACCTGTATGCTCTCGTTGGCTGGCCCTCACTACATATCTGTCGCCAAACCCACTGGCTCCAGGTCATCTATAAGTCTTCAATATGGCAGTTTTGCTTTCATGCAAATCAACAGCAGAGCGACAGAGAGCCTGAAGCAACCAGGAAATAAACAAGGAAGCAGCATGTGTTTACACACTAGCTTTCACAACACTATGGGAGTGTATATTCACTATTGGCTGTAATAATACAAACATTATGTTTGAAACAAAGTGAAATGAAGAGCCATTTGTTTATGCGTATGGCTGAAGTACTGCTGTTCCTGCTGTGAACTGAACCAGCAGGTATGTATAATGGGGACTGTGGTGCGTTGTTAAGGTCACGGCTGGGCCTCGTGAGCTGTCTGTCTGTCTGTCTGTCTGTCTGTCTGTCTGTCTGTGTGTTTGTGTGTTTGTGTGTGTGTGTGTGTGTGTGCACCTCACAGCACTTCTGAATCTATATCTCGTCCATGGCTTGGACACAGTAGTGACTAGTGTAAAGCCTTAGCCAATCAGAAACAGACCCAGTAGTGACTAGTGTAAAGCCTTAGCCAATCAGAAACAGACCCAGTAGTGACTAGTGTAAAGCCTTAGCCAATCAGAAACAGTCCCAGTAGTGACTAGTGAAAAGCCTTAGCCAATCAGAAACAGACCGAGTAGTGACTCGTGTAAAGCCGTAGCCAACCAGAAACAGACCCAGTAGTGACTAGTGTAAAGCCGTAGCCAATCAGAAACAGCAGCCTCCAGTCTGTATCAACTCCCTGGACTCCAACAGGTTTGGAGGGACAACGGCTTCAGGGATTTGACTGCTCTGATGATCTGTCAGTTGTGAAGGAATGCAGCTTCCTTCCCTCAACCAAGTTGATCTTCTGTCTGTGTCGTCACTACATGACTTAGTCCAGGTATTAGTAGTATATACTGGCCTACCTGGTTAAATAAAGGTGAAATAAAATGTTAAAATATACATAAATACCAGGTAGGCCAGTTGAGAACAAGTTCTCATTTACAACTGTGACCTGGCCAAGATAAGTAGCAAAGCAGTGCGACACAAACAACAACACAGAGGGATAAACACACATACAGTCAGAACGACAGATTTGTACCTTGTCAGCTCGGGGATTTGAACTTGCAATCTTTTGGTTACTAGGCCAACACTCTGACCACTAGGCTACCCTGCCAACCCATATGACTGTCTTACTATCGGAATAGGAGCAGTTGTCGTCGTAGGATATTGATGACAGTTGGTTCCATCCACTCAGGCAACATTAAGAGCTGTGATCAATATGGAAGTCTCTTAAATCACTCAAGATCCCCAGGCTCTTATTTAAACACCCAGTGCTTCTCAAGTTACCTCACAATGCCTATTGGCCTGGTTGTATGCTTCTCAAGTTACCTCACAATGCCTATTGGCCTGGTTGTATGCTTCTCAAGTTACCTCACAATGCCTATTGGCCTGGTTGTATGCTTCTCAAGTTACCTCACAATGCCTATTGGCCTGGTTGTATTCTTCTCAAGTTACCTCACAATGCCTATTGGCCTGGTTGTATGCTTCTGAAGTTACCTCACAATGCCTATTGGCCTGGTTGTATGCTTCTCAAGTTACCTCACAATGCCTATTGGCTTGGTTGTATGCTTCTCGAGTTACCTCACAATGCCTATTGGCCTGGTTGTATGCTTCTCAAGTTACCTCACAATGCCTATTGGCCTGGTTGTATGCTTCTCAAGTTACCTCACAATGCCTATTGGCTTGGTTGTATGCTTCTCAAGTCACAATGCCTATTGGCCTGGTTGTATGCTTCTCAAGTTACCTCATAATGCCTATTGGCCTGGTTGTATGCTTCTCAAGTTACCTCACAATGCCTATTGGCCTGGTTGTATGCTTCTCAAGTTACCTCACAATGCCTATTGGCCTGGTTGTATGCTTCTCAAGTTACCTCACAATGCCTATTGGCCTGGTTGTATGCTTCTCAAGTTACCTCACAATGCCTATTGGCCTGGTTGAATGCTTCTCAAGTTACCTCACAATGCCTATTGGCCTGGTTGTATGCTTCTCAAGTTACCTCACAATGCCTATTGGCCTGGTTGTATGCTTCTCGATTTACCTCACAATGCCTATTGGCCTGGTTGTATGCTTCTCAAGTTACCTCACAATGCCTATTGGCCTGGTTGTATGCTTCTCAAGTTACCTCACAATGCCTATTGGCTTGGTTGTATGCTTCTCAAGTTACCTCATAATGCCTATTGGCCTGGTTGTATGCTTCTCAAGTTACCTCACAATGCCTATTGGCCTGGTTGTATGCTTCTCAAGTTACCTCACAATGCCTATTGGCCTGGTTGTATGCTTCTCAAGTTACCTCACAATGCCTATTGGCCTGGTTGTATGCTTCTCAAGTTACCTCACAATGCCTATTGGCCTGGTTGTATGCTTCTCGAGTTACCTCACAATGCCTATTGGCCTGGTTGTATGCTTCTCAAGTTACCTCACAATGCCTATTGGCCTGGTTGTATGCTTCTCAAGTTACCTCACAATGCCTATTGGCCTGGTTGTATTCTTCTCAAGTTACCTCACAATGCCTATTGGCCTGGTTGTATGCTTCTCAAGTTACCTCACAATGCCTATTGGCCTGGTTGTATGCTTCTCAAGTTACCTCACAATGCCTATTGGCTTGGTTGTATTCTTCTCAAGTTACCTCACAATGCCTATTGGCCTGGTTGTAGTCACAATGCCTATTGGCCTGGTTGTATGCTTCTCAAGTTACCTCACAATGCCTATTGGCCTGGTTGTATGCTTCTCAAGTTACCTCACAATGCCTGTTGGCCTGGTTCTTCTCAAGTTAGTGCTGTCTTGCCACGCTCCTCCTATATGATCTTTGTCACCACGACAGTATCCATATACAGTTGGAGTTGGCAAGACAGCACAAGCAGATCTGGGAACCAGGCTAGATGAATTACTACTCTCAACAGATAAACAGACATGTCTTGCTGTATGGCTGAAAAGGTCCCTGCTCCACTTACTATGACCTTCAAAACAAATCCAAAACATCCATTTCAATCAGGCTTGGGCCCGTCGCCGCGGCCCACAGCACTCCCCCTCTGGTGAGACGTGGTGATAACAGACTACCACGGTATAAACACAGCCTGTGTTGTTCAGCCTTCTGCTCACACGTACCATCCGTCCACCTCGTTCTACAGACACTGACAGCGTAACGGAGCTTCGGTGACATATGGCTGTTTGGGAGGCTGCTGCCGTCTCTTCCTTCCCTTCCAACCTAGAGCTGTTCTGTGTCTCAATGCACATCAGGCATTAGTCATTGAAGAGTGGCTGATCAGATACGGGGCTCTGGTCCAAAGTAGTGCACTATATAGGGAATAGGGCTCCGTTCCAAAGTAGTGCACTATATAGGGAATAGGGCTCTGGTCTAAAGTAGTGCACTATACAGGGAATAGGGCTCTGGTCTAAAGTAGTGCACTATACAGGGAATAGGGCTCTGGTCTAAAGTAGTGCACTATATAGGGAATAGGGCTCTGGTCCAAAGTAGTGCACTATATAGGGAATAGGGCTCTGGTCTAAAGTAGTGCACTATATAGGGAATAGGGCTCTGGTCTAAAGTAGTGCACTATATAGGGAATAGAGCTCTGGTCCAAAGTAGTGCACTATATAGGGAATAGGGCTCTGGTTTAAAGTAGTGCACTATATAGGGAATAGGGCTCTGGTCTAAAGTAGTGTACTATATAGGAAATAGGGCTCTTGTCTAAAGTAGTGTACTATATAGGGAATAGGGCTCTGGTCTAAAGTAGTGCACTATATAGGGAATAGGGCTCTGGTTTAAAGTAGTGCACTATATAGGGAATAGGGCTCTGGTCTAAAGTAGTGCTATAGGGAATAGGGCTCTGGTCTAAAGTAGTGCACTATATAGGGAATAGGGCTCTGGTCTAAAGTAGTGCACTATACAGGGAATAGGTCTCTGGTCTAAAGTAGTGCACTATATAGGGAATATGGCTCTGGTCTAAAGTAGTGCACTATATAGGGAATAGGGCTCTGGTCTAAAGTAGTGTACTATATAGGGAATAGGGCTCTGGTCTAAAGTAGTGTACTATACAGGGAATAGGGCTCTGGTCTAAAGTAGTGTACTATATAGGAAATAGGGCTCTGGTCTAAAGTAGTGCACTATATAGGGAATAGGTCTCTGGTCTAAAGGACTGCACTATATAGGGAATAGGGCTCTGGTCTAAAGTAGTGCACTATATAGGGAATAGGGCTCTGGTCTAAAGTAGTGCACTATATAGGGAATATGGCTCTGGTCTAAAGTAGTGCACTATATAGGGAATAGGGCTCTGGTCTAAAGTAGTGTACTATATAGGGAATAGGGCTCTGGTCTAAAGTAGTGCACTATATAGGGAATAGTGCTCTGGTCCAAAGTAGTGAACTATATAGGGAATAGGGCTCTGGTCTAATGTAGTGCACTATATAGGGAATAGGGCTCTGGTCCAAAGTAGTGCACTATATAGAGAATAGGGTGGAATTTTGGACACAGTATATGATCCACCATGTTGTCTTTTTTTCAGTCCCCCAGTTGTCATCTCTGAGGAGGGGAGAGACCGCCAGGCGTATACGGACTGATTCTAGTCAGAGAGAAGAGATGCTGGAGCCTGGCGGCGTCGGTACAGCTCTGGGTTACCATTGGACAGTTTCTAGTCAGAGAGAAGAGATGCTGGAGCCTGGGGGCGTCGGTACAGCTCTGGGTTACCTGTAGCCTGGGGGCGTCGGTACAGCTCTGGGTTACCTGTAGCCTGGGGGCGTCGGTACAGCTCTGGGTTACCTGTAGCCTGGGGGCGTCGGTACAGCTCTGGGTTACCTGGAGCCTGGGGGCGTCGGTACAGCTCTGGGTTACCATTGGACTGTTTCTAGTCAGAGGGAAGAGATGCTGGAGCCTGGGGGCATCGGTACAGCTCTGGGTTACCATTGGCTCCAAGTCCAGCCTCCCTCCATCACTGCTAGTTAGGCCTACCCTACCACAGCATGGCAACATGCTCACTCGAGCACGTGAATGCATTGGCTGGTGTGCCTGGCGAAAGTAATGCGTTGACTGTCTGGCTGCGTGTAGAGTGTAGACAGCATCTCAGAGGGTAGTGGGATCGATGTGTAGACAGCATCTCAGAGGGTAGTGGGATCGATGTTTAGACAGCATCTCAGAGGGTAGTGGGATCGATGTGTAGACAGCATCTCAGAGGGTAGTGCGATCGATGTGTAGACAGCATCTCAGAAGGTAGTGGGATCGATGTGTAGACATTCTAGTCTGTAGTATCTGAGAGTTATTACATTCTAGTGTGTAGTATCTGAGAGTTATTACATTCTAGTGTGTAGTATCTGAGAGTTATTACATTCTAGTGTGTAGTATCTGAGAGTTATTACATTCTAGTCTGTAGTTTCTGAGAGTTATTACATTCTAGTCTGTAGTATCTAAGAGTTATTACATTCTAGTCTGTAGTATATGAGTTATTACATTCTAGTGTGTAGTATCTGAGTTATTACATTCTAGTGTGTGGTATCTGAGAGTTATTACATTCTAGTCTGTAGTATATGAGTTATTACATTCTAGTCTGTAGTATCTGAGAGTTATTACATTCTAGTCTGTAGTATCTGAGTTATTACATTCTAGTGTGTAGTATCTGAGTTATTACATTCTAGTGTGTGGTATCTGAGAGTTATTACATTCTAGTGTGTAGTATCTGAGAGTTATTACATTCTAGTGTGTAGTATCTGAGAGTTATTACATTCTAGTGTGTAGTATATGATAGTTATTACATTCTAGTCTGTAGAGTCTGAGAGTTATTACATTCTAGTGTGTGGTATCTGAGTTATTACATTCTAGTCTGTAGTATCTGAGAGTTATTACATTCTAGTCTGTAGTATCTGAGAGTTATTACATTCTAGTGTGTAGTATCTGAGAGTTATAACATTCTAGTGTGTAGTATCTGAGAGTTATTATATTCTAGTCTGTAGTATCTGAGAATTATTACATTCTAGTCTGTAGTATCTGAGAGTTATTACATTCTAGTGTGTAGTATCTGAGAGTTATTACATTCTAGTGTGTAGTATCTGAGAGTTATTACATTCTAGTCTGTAGTATCTGAGAGTTATTACATTCTAGTGTGTAGTATCTGAGAGTTATTACATTCTAGTCTGTAGTATCTGAGAGTTATTACATTCTAGTCTGTAGTATCTGAGAGTTATTACATTCTAGTGTGTGGTATCTGAGAGTTATTACATTCTACTCTGTAGTATCTGAGTTATTACATTCTAGTCTGTAGTATCTGAGAGTTATTACATTCTAGTCTGTAGTATATGAGTTATTACATTCTAGTGTGTGGTATCTGAGTTATTACATTATAGTGTGTGGTATCTGAGTTATTACATTCTAGTC
>NW_028322105.1:1275000-1282500 GCF_057628025.1 Oncorhynchus mykiss
TCAGACTGTGAGACATCCGTAGTGAAAGGTGGTAGAGCTAGGAGCGATGTTTGTCAGACTGTGAGACATCCGTAGTGAAAGGTGGTAGAGCTAGGAGAGATGTTTGTCAGACTGTGAGACATCCGTAGTGAAAGGTGGTAGAGCTAGGAGAGATGTTTGTCAGACTGTGAGACATCCGTAGTGAAAGGTGGTAGAGCTAGGAGAGATGTTTGTCAGACTGTGAGACATCCGTAGTGAAAGGTGGTAGAGCTAGGAGCGATGTTTGTCAGACTGTGAGACATCCAGGGTGAAAGGTGGTAGAGCTAGGAGAGATGTTTGTCAGACTGTGAGACATCCGTAGTGAAAGGTGGTAGAGCTAGGAGAGATGTTTGTCAGACTGTGAGACATCCGTAGTGAAAGGTGGTAGAGCTAGGAGAGATGTTTGTCAGATTGTGAGACATCCGTAGTGAAAGGTGGTAGAGCTAGGAGAGATGTTTGTCAGATTGTGAGACATCCATGGTGAAAGGTGGTAGAGCTAGGAGAGGTGTTTGTCAGATTGTGAGACATCCGTAGTGAAAGGTGGTAGAGCTAGGAGAGATGTTTGTCAGACTGTGAGACATCCATGGTGAAAGGTGGTAGAGCTAGGAGAGATGTTTGTCAGACTGTGAGACATCCAGGGTGAAAGGTGGTAGAGCTAGGAGAGATGTTTGTCAGACTGTGAGACATCCGTAGTGAAAGGTGGTAGAGCTAGGAGAGATGTTTGTCAGACTGTGAGACATCCAGGGTGAAAGGTGGTAGAGCTAGGAGAGATGTTTGTCAGACTGTGAGACATCCGTAGTGAAAGGTGGTAGAGCTAGGAGAGATGTTTGTCAGATTGTGAGACATCCATGGTGAAAGGTGGTAGAGCTAGGAGAGATGTTTGTCAGACTGTGAGACATCCATGGTAGAGCTAGGAGAGATGTTTGTCAGACTGTGAGACATCCTGGGTAAAAGGTGGTAGAGCTAGGAGAGATGTTTGTCAGATTGTGAGACATCCGTAGTGAAAGGTGGTAGAGCTAGGAGAGATGTTTGTCAGACTGTGAGACATCCGTGGTAGAGCTAGGAGAGATGTTTCCCCGAAAATCAGTCTTCTTACTAAATCGTCTGTAGCGTCCAAACGGTTTGGTCTACAAAACTAGGACTGAGGAGAGGAACTGAACAAATTAACCCAATGGGGTGAGGAGAGAACATTACATAAATCACCTGATCGATTCATGTTCACCTAGCAACCATAACAGCCCTGGGAGAGAACACAGACAGACACACAGAAGACTGGATGCTATAGAATGTGTAGAATCAGTATATATATACACTGGACTAGAAATAGAAGACTGGATGCTATAGAATGTGTAGAATCAGTATATATATACACTGGACTAGAAATAGAAGAAGGATGCTATAGAATGTGTAGAATCAGTATATATACACTGGACTAGAGATAGAAGACTGGATGCTATAGAATGTGTAGAATCAGTATATATACACTGGACTAGAAATAGAAGAAGGATGCTATAGAATGTGTAGAATCAGTATATATACACTGGACTAGAAATAGAAGAAGGATGCTATAGAATGTGTAGAATCAGTATATATACACTGGACTAGAGATAGAAGACTGGATGCTATAGAATGTGTAGAATCACTATATATATACACTGGACTAGAGATAGAAAGACTGAGCACATCATATGTGTCCAGTTTATATCTCCTCATCTCCTGTATGAGTTCAGACAGACTGCTATCAGTTTATCATTCATCTCCTCATCTCCTGTATGAGTTCAGACAGACAGCTATCAGTTTATCATTCATCTCCTGTATGAGTTCAGACAGACTGCTCTCAGTTTATCATTCAACTCCTGTATGAGTTCAGACAGACAGCTATCAGTTTATCATTTAACTACTCGTCTCCTGTATGAGTTCAGACAGACAGCTATCAGTTTATCATTTAACTACTCGTCTCCTGTATGAGTTCAGACAGACAGCTCTCGGTACACAGGAGGGACTCTTTTCCCAGACCGTGAGACATTATGCCTTGGAGCTGAGAGCTCGTCTCCTGTATGAGTTCAGACAGACTGCTCTCAGTTTATCATTCAACTCCTGTATGAGTTCAGACAGACAGCTATCAGTTTATCATTTAACTACTCGTCTCCTGTATGAGTTCAGACAGACAGCTATCAGTTTATCATTTAACTACTCGTCTCCTGTATGAGTTCAGACAGACAGCTCTCGGTACACAGGAGGGACTCTTTTCCCAGACCGTGAGACATTATGCCTTGGAGCTGAGAGCTCGTCTCCTGTATGAGTTCAGACAGACAGCTCTCGGTAAATTTAGCATCACTGTTTATTCATAAAGCCAGAGAGAGAGGAACGTATCTCTGTCCATTCTGCCGTCATGTCTCTCCCACACAGCCAGCCCAAAATTTAGCACCACTGTTTATTCATAAAGACATCTGGTGGGCGTTTGGTGAAAACGCTTGAAAAACTCAAAACCGTCGATCTCGAAATCATCCCTGTTCAATGCTATTTCGGTGCGGAAATAAACTCTGAGGCAGTTACACATTGTGTTGCTATTTTCTGACCAAACATCCATATGTCCTAATGTACATCCCACACATTCACAATAAGAGGAGATTCTCTGTGATTGTGACCATTTCTCCAAAGAACTCTCTGCCCCCCCCGGAAGGTTGTTGATGTTGATATGTCCTCATCAGCACAGAAGCTAGCAGACAGACTGACTGTGTCCTTAGCTCTGCCTGAGAGAGTGGGAGTTGGAGGGAGTTTGGAGCTTTAGGTTGAGGGGAAGAGGAGAGAGTGGGAGTTGGAGGTAGTGTGGAGCTTTAGGCTGAGGGGAAGAAGAGAGAGTGGGAGTTGGAGGGAGTGTGGAGCTTTAGGCTGAGGGGAAGAGTAGAGAGTGGGAGTTGGAGGGAGTGTGGAGATTTAGGTTGAGGGGAAGAGGGAAGAGTAGAGAGTGGGAGTTGGAGGGAGTTTGGAGCTTTAGGTTGAGGTGAAGAGGAGAGAGTGGGAGTTGGAGGGAGTGTGGAGCTTTAGGTTGAGGGGAAGAGGAGAGAGTGGGAGTTGGAGGGAGTGTGGAGCTTTAGGTTGAGGTGAAGAGGAGAGAGTGGGAGTTGGAGGGAGTGTGGAGCTTTAGGTTGAGGTGCAGAGGAGAGAGTGGGAGTTGGAGGGAGTTTGGAGCTTTAGGTTGAGGTGAAGAGGAGAGAGTGGGAGTTGGAGGGAGTGTGGAGCTTTAGGCTGAGGGGAAGAGGAGAGAGTGGGAGTTGGAGGGAGTGTGGAGCTTTAGGTTGAGGTGAAGAGGAGAGAGTGGGAGTTGGAGGGAGTGTGGAGCTTTAGGCTGAGGGGAAGAGGAGAGAGTGGGAGTTGGAGGGAGTGTGGAGCTTTAGGCTGAGGGGAAGAAGAGAGAGTGGGAGTTGGAGGGAGTGTGGAGCTTTAGGCTGAGGGGAAGAGGAGAGAGTGGGAGTTGGAGGGAGTGTGGAGCTTTAGGTTGAGGGGAAGAGGGAAGAGTAGAGAGTGGGAGTTGGAGGGAGTTTGGAGCTTTAGGTTGAGGTGAAGAGGAGAGAGTGGGAGTTGGAGGGAGTGTGGAGCTTTAGGTTGAGGTGAAGAGGAGAGAGTGGGAGTTGGAGGGAGTGTGGAGCTTAAGGTTGAGGTGAAGAGGAGAGAGTGGGAGTTGGAGGGAGTGTGGAGCTTTAGGTTGAGGTGAAGAGGAGAGAGTGGGAGTTGGAGGGAGTGTGGAGCTTTAGGCTGAGGGGAAGAGGAGAGAGTGGGAGTTGGAGGGAGTGTGGAGCTTTAGGTTGAGGGGAAGAGGGAAGAGTAGAGAGTGGGAGTTGGAGGGAGTTTGGAGCTTTAGGTTGAGGTGAAGAGGAGAGAGTAGAGAGTGGGAGTTGGAGGGAGTTTGGAGCTTTAGATTGAGGTGAAGAGGAGAGAGTGGGAGTTGGAGGGAGTGTGGAGCTTTAGGTTAAGGTGGAGAGGAGAGAGCGGGAGTTGGAGGGAGTGTGGAGCTTTAGGTTGAGGTGAAGAGGAGAGAGTGGGAGTTGGAGGGAGTGTGGAGCTTTAGGTTAAGGTGAAGAGGAGAGAGTGGGAGGTGGAGGGAGTGTGGAGCTTTAGGTTGAGGTGAAGAGGAGAGAGTGGGAGTTGGAGGGAGTGTGGAGCTTTAGGCTGAGGGGAAGAGGAGAGAGTGGGAGTTGGAGGGAGTGTGGAGATTTAGGTTGAGGTGAAGAGGAGAGAGTGGGAGTTGGAGGGAGTATGGAGCTTTAGGTTGAGGGGAAGAGGAGAGAGTGGGAGTTGGAGGGAGTTTGGAGCTTTAGGCTGAGGGGAAGAGGAGAGAGCGGGAGTTGGAGGGAGTTTGGAGCTTTAGGTTGAGGTGAAGAGGAGAGAGTGGGAGTTGGAGGGAGTGTGGAGCTTTAGGTTGAGGGGAAGAGGAGAGAGTGGGAGTTGGAGGGAGTGTGGAGCTTTAGGCTGAGGGGAAGAGGAGAGAGTGGGAGTTGGAGGGAGTGTGTCTAACCTGTCTCTATCCTGTCTCTAACCTGTCTCTATCCTGTCTCTATCTTGTCTCTAACCTGTCTCTATCCTGTCTCTATCTTGTCTCTATCCTGTCTCTAACCTGTCTCTATCCTGTCTCTATCTTGTCTCTAACCTGTCTCTATCCTGTCTCTATCTTGTTTCTAACCTGTCTCTATCTTGTCTCTATCCTGTCTCTAACCTGTCTCCATCCTGCCTCTATCCTGTCTCTAACCTGTCTCTAACTTGTCTCTATCCTGTCTCTAACCTGTCTCCATCCTGCCTCTATCCTGTCTCTAACCTGTCTCTATCCTGTCTCTATCCTGCCTCTATCCTGTCTCTAACATGTCTCTAACCTGTCTCTATCCTGTCTCTAACCTGTCTCTATCCTGTCTCTATCCTGTCTCTATCCTGTCTCTATCCTGTCTCTAACCTGTCTCTATCTTGTCTCTATCCTGTCTCTAACCTGTCTCTATCTTGTCTCTATCCTGTCTCTATCCCGTCTCTATCCTGTCTCTAACCTGTCTCTATCCTGTCTCTATCCTGTCTCTATCCTGTCTCTATCCCGTCTCTATCCTGTCTCTAACCTGTCTCTATCCTGTCTCTATCCTGTCTCTATCTTGTCTCTATCTTGTCTCTATCCTGTCTCTAGCCTGTCTCTATCTTGTCTCTATCTTGCCTCTACCCTGTCTCTAGCCTGTCTCTAGCCCGTCTCTAGCCTGTCTCTAGCCTGTCCCTATCTTGTCTCTATCATGTCTCTAACCTGTCTCTAACCTGTCTCTATCTTGTCTCTATCTTGCCTCTACCCTGTCTCTAGCCTGTCTCTAGCCCGTCTCTAGCCTGTCTCTAGCCTGTCCCTACTACTGTATAGACTTAGACTGGGAAACGGCAGGGGAGGAAGAGCCCACTAGGAGAGCCCACTACAACAGACTGGGAGAGAGGAGGAGAGCCCATTACAACAGATGAGGAGAGGAGAGGAAGAGGAAGAGGAGAGGAAGAGGAGAGGAGAGGAGAGGAGAGGAGAGGAGAGGAGAGGAGAGGAGAGGAGAGGAGAGGAGAGGAGAGGAGAGGAGAGGGAGAGGAGAGGAAAGGAGAGGAGAGGAGAGGAGAGGAGAGGAGAGGAGAGGAGAGAGGTGGAGAGGAGAGGAGAGGAGAGGAGAGGAGAGGAGAGGAGAGGAGAGGAGAGGAGAGGAGAGGAGAGGAGAGGAGAGGAGAGGAGAGGAGAGGAAGAGGAGATGATGAGAGGTGGAGAGGAGAGGAGAGGAGAGGAGAGGAGAGGAGAGGAGAGGAGAGGAGAGGGAGAGGAGAGGAGATGATGAGAGGTGGAGATGAGAGGAGAGGAGAGGAGATGAGAGGAGAGGAGAGGAGAGGAGAGGAAGAGGAGATGATGAGAGGTGGATGATGAGAGGTGGATGATGAGAGGTGGATGATGAGAGGTGGATGATAAGAGGAGATGATGAGAGGAGATGATGAGAGGTGGATGATGAGAGGTGGATGATGAGAGGTGGATGATGAGAGGTGGATGATGAGAGGAGATGATGAGAGGTGGATGATGAGAGGTGGATGATGAGAGGTGGATGATGAGAGGTGGATGATGAGAGGTGGATGATGAGAGGTGGATGATGAGGTGGATGATGGAGAAGGGTGGATGATGAGAGGTGGATGATGAGAGGTGGATGATGAGAGGGATGATGAGAGGAGATGATGAGAGGTGGATGATGAGAGTGGATGATGAGAGGTGGATGATGAGAGGTGGATGATGAGAGGAGATGAGGAGAGGTGGATGATGAGAGGAGATGATGAGAGGTGGATGATGAGAGGTGGATGATGAGAGGTGGATGATGAGAGGTGGATGATGAGAGGTGGATGATGAGAGGAGATGATGAGAGGTGGATGATGAGAGGAGATGATGAGAGGTGGCTGATGAGAGGTGGATGATGAGAGGTGGATGGTACAGCAGCAGATCATGTAATTATCTCTCTGATTCATCAGTACAGACAATCAATCAACCAGATGGGCGTTGTCAATCCAGAGGACAATTTACCAATCAACAGGGTCTGAGTGATGTTAGGGCTGAAATCAGGAGTAAACAGCCAATCAGCCTCATGTGGTCACTAGCAGGCGGGATTTTCTGTCAACATGAAAGCCAACTCTCTCTCTCTCTCTCTGTCTACTGGGCCAGCACTGTGCAGACTGTGTGCAGACAGTCAGTCAGTCAGTCACACAGTCTGTCAGTCAGTCACACAGTCAGTCAGTCACACAGTCAGTCAGTCAGTCAGTCAGTCTGTCCGTCAGTCACACAGTCAGTCAGTCAGTCAGTCAGTCATATGGCCCATGTACTGTCCAATGGGCAGCCAGACACCAGCCTTTACCTGACTGTCTCCATCAAGTCATATGGCCCCATGTCCTGTCCAATGGGCAGCCAGACACCAGCCTTTACCTGACTGTCTCCACCAAGTCATATGGCCCCATGTCCTGTCCAATGGGCAGCCAGACACCAGCCTTTACCTGACTGTCTCCACCAAGTCATATGGCCCCATGTCCTGTCCCGTGGGCAGCCAGACACCAGGGATGAGGGTTGGAGGTGCTAGTGTAACCGATGTGAAATGGCTAGCTAGTTAGCGGTGGTGCGCGCTAATAGCGTTTCAATCGGTGACGTCACTCGCTCTGAGACCTTGAAGTAGTGGTTCCCCTTGCTCTGCAAGAGCCGCGGCTTTTGTGGAGCGATGGGTAACGATGCTTCGTGGGTGTCAGTTGTCGACGTCTGCAGAGGGTCCCTGGTTCGAGCCCGGTTCGGGGCGAGGGGACGGAGAAAAGTTCAACTGTTACACTAGTGGGCCTGGAGAAGATGGTGTCTCTGTCCCAATAGGCATTATATTCCCTATAGAGCCTATGGGCCCTGGTTCTAAAGTAGTGCACTATAAAGGGGAATAGGGTGCCATTTGGGATGTAAGCAGGTGGTTGGAGGAT
>NW_028322105.1:1287500-1387500 GCF_057628025.1 Oncorhynchus mykiss
CTCTGACTGGGCCACTCCAGAAGGTATATTTTCTTCTGTTGAAGCCATTCTGTTGTTGATTTACTTCTGTGTATTGGGTCGTTGTCCTGTTGCATCACCCAACTTCTGTTGAACTTCAATTGGTTGGACAAATAGCCTTACGTTCTCCGGCAAAATGTCTTGATACACTTGGGAATGTATTTTATTTTTCCGGCGGTGATAGCAAGCTGTCCAGGCCCTGAGGCAGCAAAGCAAACCATGATGCTCCCTCCACCATACTTTACAGTTGGGATGAGGTTTTGATGTTGGTGTGCTGTGCCTTCTTTTCTCCACACATAGTGTTGTGTGTTCCTTCTAAACAACTCAACTGTAGTTTCATCTGTCCACAGAATATTTTTCCAGTAGCGCTGTGGAACATTCAGATGCACATTTGCAAACTTCAGACATGCAGCAATGTTTTTTTGGACAGCAGTGTCTTCTTCCGTGGTGTCCTCCCATGAACACCAGTCTTGTTTAGTGATTTACGTATCGTAGACTCGTCAACAGAGATGTTAGTATGTTCCAGAGATTTCTGTAAGTCTTTAGCTGACACTCAAGGATTCTTCTTAACCTCATTGAGCATTCTGCGCTGTGCTCTTGCAGTCATCTTTGCAGGACGGCCACTCATAGGGAGAGTAGCAACAGTGCTGAACTTTCTCCGTTTATAGACAATGTGTCTTACTGTGGACTGATGAACATCAAGGCTTTTAGAGACACCTCTGTAACCCTTTCCAGCTTTATGCAATTCAACCATTCTAAATCTTAGGTCTTTCTGAGATCTGTTTTGGTCGAGGGATGGTTCACATCAGGCAGTGCTTCTTGTGAATAACAAACTCACATTTTGTGAGTGTTTTTATAGAGAAAGGCTGTTCTAACCAACATCTCCAATCTCGTCTCATTGATTGGACTCCAGGTTTGCTGACTCCTGACTCCAATTATCTTTTGGAGAGGTCATTAGCCTTGGGGTTCACATACTTTTTTCCAACTTACACTGTGGATGTTTAAACTATGTATTCAATATAGACAAGACAAATACAATCATTTATGTGTTATTAGTTTTAAGCACACTGTGTTTGTCTATTGTTGAGACTAAGATGAAAATCAGATCAAGTGTGATGACTAATTTATGCAGAAATCCAGGTAATTCCAAAGGGTTCACATACTTTTCCTTGCCACTGTAAGTGAATCAACGTAATGATACTGTACTTTAGACCTGTAGGTGAATCAACGTAAGGATACTGCACTTTAGACCTGTAGGTGAATCAATGTAAGGATACTGCACTTTAGACCTGTAAGTGAATCAACGTAAGGATACTGCACTTTAGACCTGTAGGTGAATCAACGTAAGGATACTGCACTGTAGACCTGTAGGTGAATCAACACAAAGACACTCCACACTAGCCACTTAGGTGAATCAACACAAAGACACTCCACACTAGCCACGTAGGTGAATCAACACAAAGACACTCCACACTAGCCACGTAGGTGAATCAACACAAAGACACTCAACACTAGCCACGTAGGTGAATCAACACAAAGACACTCCACACTAGCCACGTAGGTGAATAAACACAATGACACTCCACACTAGCCACGTAGGTGAATCAACACAATGACACTCAACACTAGCCACGTAGGTGAATCAACACAAGGATACTCTCCTTCTCTCTCCTTCTCTCCTTCTCTCTCCTCTCCTTCTCTCTACTTCTTTCCTGCTCTCCTTCTCTCTCGTCTCTCTCCTCTCCTTCTCTCTCCTCCTCTCCTTCTCTCCTTCTCTCTCCTCTTCTTCCCTCTCCTCTGCTCCTTCTCTCTCCTCCTCTCCTCCTCTCCCCTGCCCTCCTCTGCTCCTTCTCTCTCCCCCTCTCCTCCTCTCCCCTCCTCTCCTCTCTTTTCCTCTCCTTCTCTCTCCTACTCTCCTTCTCTCTCCTCCTCCCCTTCTCTACTCCTCTCCTCCTCTCCTCTCTGTCCTCTCCTTCTCGTCTCCTCTCTCTTCCTCTCCTTCTCTCTCCTACTCTCCTTCTCTCTCCTCCTTCCCTTCTCTACTCCTCTCGCCTCCTCTCCTTCTCTCTCCTCCTCTCCTTCTCTCTCTCCTCTCCTTCTCTTCTCCTCTCTCCTCCTCTCATTCTCTCCTTCTCTCCTCCTCTCATTCTCTCTCTTCCTCTCCTTCTCTCTTCCTCTCCTTCACTCTCCTACTCTTCTTATCTCCTCTGCTTCTTCTCTCTCTCCTCTCCTTCGCTCTCCTCCTCTCATTCTCTCGCTTCCTCCTCTTCTCTCTCTTTCTCTCCTTCTCTATCCTCCTCTTCTTCTCTCTCCTCTCCTCCTCTCCTTCTCACTCTCCTCTCCTTCTCTCCTCCTCTCTCCTCCTCTCCATCTCTCTCCTCCTCTCCTTCTCTATCTTCCTCTCCTTCTGTCCTCTGCTCCTTCTCTCTCCTTCTCTCCTCCTCTCATTCTCACTCTTCCTCTCCTTGTCTCTCCTCGTCTCATTCTCTCTTCCTCTCCTCTCTCCTCCTCTCCTTCTCTATCTTCCTCTCCTTATCTCTCCTCCTCTCCTCCTCTCTTTCTCTCCTTCTCTCTCCTCCTCTCCTTCTCTATCTTCCTCTCCTTATCTCTCCTCCTCTCCTTCTCTCTTCCTCTTCTCCTCCTCTCCTTATCTCTTCCTCTTCTCCTCCTCTCCTTCTCTCTTCCTCTTCTCCTCCTCTCCTTCTCTATCTTCCTCTCCTTGTCTCTCCTCCTCTCCTTCTCTCTTCCTCTTCTCCTCCTCTCCTTCTCTCTGTCTTTTACAGTATGTGTGTTTATTCTGAGGCATTAGAGATTCCAGGCACTGGGTTCTGGGTATTGCAACGCTCTGGGTATTCCGAGGAGACAGGGAACGTTCAGGAACACCGAGAGGGAAGTTGGGACTTCGTCAGTGTTCTGTTGAAAGACCAGACTGAAACATACACTGGTGTCCAGTGTTGTATCCCTCGCTGGGACTGGTTTTAAATAAGGGGTGCTTAGTCAGAGGCACTGGGATGTGCTGGAACGTTGCTCTCTAGATGGTAACCATTTCTCTTCAGTCAACTTTCCAAGAAATTATCTTGATTGTTGAGGGCCTGGAGACAGCGTTTCGCCTTCAAAATGTCATCACCACTCCCAATATCTTGTTTCCCTCTATAGACAACTAAATCCTAAGTTGTTCAGAGTGTCTCAACTCAACATGTCACCATGCTCTTACTCACAGTAGTCAACACAGCCTCCAAGTCATCAAAGGGACAATGTTTGCTCACAAGCAGAAATGGTGTTCAAAATTAAAAATTGTTGTTATACATCGGGCATATCGTTAAATTACTTGTCCTCTTGTTAGATTGATATGGTGACTAATTACATCACCTTTGGAATTCTCAGATGTGACAGTTATACCACAGATGAATATGGGATAGTGTGCATGCCCCAGTCTGGTAGTCTAGGTACATGTATACAACACAAGAGACCTTGGTTCAATACCACCTCTACCCTATTATACAACCCCAGAGACCGGGGGTTCAATACCACCTCTACCCTATTATACAACCCCAGAGACCGGGGTTCAATACCACCTCTACCCTATTATACAACCCCAGAGTTCAATACCACCTCTACCCTATTATACAACCCCAGATACCGGGGTTAAATACCACCTCTACCCTATTATACAACCCCAGAGTTCAATAACACCTCTACCCTATTATACAACCCCAGAGACCGGGGTTCAATACCACCTCTAGCCTATTATACAACCCCAGATACCGGGGTTCAATACCATCTCTACCCTATTATACAACCCCAGAGTTCAATACCACCTCTACCCTATTATACAACCCCAGATACCGGGGTTAAATACCACCTCTACCCTATTATACAACCCCAGAGTTCAATAACACCTCTACCCTATTATACAACCCCAGAGACCGGGGTTCAATACCACCCCTACCCTATTATACAACCCCAGAGACCGGGGTTCAATACCCACCTCTACCCTATTATACAACCCCAGAGACCAGGGTTCAATACCACCTCTACCCTATTATACAACCCCAGAGACCGGGGTTCAACACCACCTTTACCCTATTATACAACCCCAGAGTTCAATACCACCCCTACACTATTATACAACCCCAGATACCTGGGTGCAATACCACCTCTACCCTGTTATACAACCCCAGAGACCGGGGTTCAATACCACCTCTACCTATTATACAACCCCAGAGTTCAATACCACCTCTACCCTATTATACAACCCCAGAGACCTGGGTTCAATACCACCCCTACCCTATTATACAACCCCAGATACCGGGGTTCAATACCACCTCTACCCTATTATACAACCCCAGAGACCGGGGTTCAATACCCACCTCTACCCTATTATACAACCCCAGAGTTCAATACCACCTCTACCCTATTATACAACCCCAGAGACTGGGGTTCAATACCCACCTCTACCCTATTATATAACCCCAGAGTTCAATACCACCTCTACCCTATTATACAACCCCAGACTTCAATACCACCTCTACCCTATTATACAACCCCAGAGACCGGGGTTCAATACCCACCTCTACCCTATTATACAACCCCAGAGACCAGGGTTCAATACCACCTCTACCCTAATATACAACCCCAGAGTTCAATACCACCTCTACCCTATTATACAACCCCAGAGACTGGGGTTCAATACCCACCTCTACCCTATTATACAACCCCAGAGTTCAATACCACCTCTACCCTATTATACAACCCCAGAGTTCAATACCACCTCTACCCTATTATACAACCCCAGAGACCGGGGTTCAATACCACCTCTACCCTAATATACAACCCCAGAGTTCAATACCACCTCTACCCTATTATACAACCCCAGAGTTCAATACCGCCTCTACCCTATTATACAACCCCAGAGACCGGGGTTCAATACCACCCCTACCCTATTATACAACCCCAGAGACCGGGGTTCAATACCACCTCTACCCTATTATACAACCCCAGAGACCGGGGTTCAATACCACCTCTACCCTATTATACAACCCCAGAGACCAGGGTTCAATACCCACCCCTACCGTATTATACAACCCCAGATATACAACCCCTAGAGAGCAACATTCTAGCACATCCCAGTCCCTCTGACTAAGCACCTCAATTCCACCTCTACCAAAAAAAACTGAAAATAAATAAATGTTTATATTAAAGGGTTAGTTAATAATACATAGAATAGGGGTTAGTTAATAACACATCTATAGAATAGGGGTTAGTTAATAACACATCTATAGCATAGGGGTTAGTTAATAATATATAGAATAGGGGTTAGTTAATAATGTATAGAATAGGGGTTAGTTAATAATATATCGAATAGGGGTTAGTTAATACTATATAGAATAGGGGTTAGTTAAAATATTAGACTGAGCAGCAGTGATATATTAGACTGAGCAGCAGCAGTGATATATTAGACTGAGCAGCAGTGATATATTAGACTGAGCAGCAGTGATATATTAGACTGATCAGCAGTGATATATTAGACTGAGCAGCAGTGATATATTAGACTGAGCAGCAGTGATATATTAGACTGAGCAGCAGTGATATATTAGACTGATCAGCAGCAGTGATATATTAGACTGAGCAGCAGTGATATATTAGACTGAGCAGCAGCAGTGATATATTAGACTGATCAGCAGTGATATATTAGACTGAGCAGCAGTGATATATTAGACTGAGCAGCAGCAGTGATATATTAGACTGATCAGCAGCAGTGATATATTAGACTGAGCAGCAGTGATATATTAGACTGAGCAGCAGCAGTGATATATTAGACTGAGCAGCAGCAGTGATATATTAGACTGAGCAGCAGTGATATATTAGACTGATCAGCAGCAGTGATATATTAGACTGAGCAGCAGCAGTGATATATTAGACTGATCAGCAGCAGTGATATATTAGACTGAGCAGCAGCAGTGATATATTAGACTGATCAGCAGCAGTGATATATTAGACTGAGCAGCAGTGATATATTAGACTGAGCAGCAGCAGTGATATATTAGACTGAGCAGCAGCAGTGATATATTAGAATGAGCAGCAGTGATATATTAGACTGAGCAGCAGCAGTGATATATTAGACTGAGCAGCAGCAGTGATATATTAGACTGAGCAGCAGCAGTGATATATTAGACTGAGCAGCAGCAGTGATATATTAGACTGAGCAGCAGTGATATATTAGACTGATCAGCAGCAGTGATATATTAGACTGAGTGATATATTAGACTGAGCAGCAGTGATATATTAGACTGAGCAGCAGCAGTGATATATTAGACTGAGCAGCAGTGATATATTAGACTGAGCAGCAGCAGTGATATATTAGACTGAGCAGCAGCAGTGATATATTAGACTGAGCAGCAGTGATATATTAGACTGAGCAGCAGTGATATATTAGACTGAGCAGCAGCAGTGATATATTAGACTGATCAGCAGCAGTGATATATTAGACTGAGCAGCAGCAGTGATATATTAGACTGAGCAGCAGCAGTGATATATTAGACTGAGCAGCAGCAGTGATATATTAGACTGAGCAGCAGCAGTGATATATTAGACTGAGCAGCAGCAGTGATATATTAGACTGAGCAGCAGCAGTGATATATTAGACTGAGCAGCAGTGATATATTAGACTGAGCAGCAGCAGTGATATATTAGACTGAGCAGCAGTGATATATTAGACTGAGCAGCAGCAGTGATATATTAGACTGAGCAGCAGCAGTGATATATTAGACTGATCAGCAGCAGTGATATATTAGACTGATCAGCAGCAGTGATATATTAGACTGAGCAGCAGTGATATATTAGACTGAGCAGCAGCAGTGATATATTAGACTGATCAGCAGCAGTGATATATTAGACTGAGCAGCAGCAGTGATATATTAGACTGAGCAGCAGCAGTGATATATTAGACTGAGCAGCAGTGATATATTAGACTGAGCTGCAGCAGTGATATATTAGACTGATCAGCAGCAGTGATATATTAGACTGAGCAGCAGCAGTGATATATTAGACTGAGCAGCAGCAGTGATATATTAGACTGAGCAGCAGCAGTGATATATTAGACTGATCAGCAGCAGTGATATATTAGACTGATCAGCAGCAGTGATATATTAGACTGAGCAGCAGCAGTGATATATTAGACTGAGCAGCAGCAGTGATATATTAGACTGAGCAGCAGCAGTGATATATTAGACTGAGCAGCAGTGATATATTAGACTGATCAGCAGCAGTGATATATTAGACTGAGCAGCAGCAGTGATATATTAGACTGAGCAGCAGTGATATATTAGACTGAGCAGCAGTGATATATTAGACTGAGCAGCAGCAGTGATATATTAGACTGAGCAGCAGTGATATATTAGACTGAGCAGCAGCAGTGATATATTAGACTGAGCAGCAGTGATATATTAGACTGAGCAGCAGTGATATATTAGACTGAGCAGCAGCAGTGATATATTAGACTGATCAGCAGCAGTGATATATTAGACTGAGCAGCAGCAGTGATATATTAGACTGAGGAGCAGCAGTGATATATTAGACTGAGCAGCAGTGATATATTAGACTGAGCAGCAGCAGTGATATATTAGACTGATCAGCAGCAGTGATATATTAGACTGAGCAGCAGTGATATATTAGACTGAGCAGCAGTGATATATTAGACTGAGCAGCAGCAGTGATATATTAGACTGAGCAGCAGCAGTGATATATTAGACTGAGCAGCAGCAGTTATATATTAGACTGAGCAGCAGTGATATATTAGACTGAGCAGCAGTGATATATTAGACTGAGCAGCAGCAGTGATATATTAGACTGAGCAGCAGCAGTGATATATTAGACTGAGCAGCAGCAGTGATATATTAGACTGAGCAGCAGCAGTGATATATTAGACTGATCAGCAGCAGTGATATATTAGACTGAGCAGCAGTGATATATTAGACTGAGCAGCAGCAGTGATATATTAGACTGAGCAGCAGTGATATATTAGACTGAGCAGCAGCAGTGATATATTAGACTGAGCAGCAGTGATATATTAGACTGAGCAGCAGCAGTGATATATTAGACTGAGCAGCAGCAGTGATATATTAGACTGAGCAGCAGCAGTGATATATTAGACTGAGCAGCAGCAGTGATATATTAGACTGAGCAGCAGCAGTGATATATTAGACTGAGCAGCAGCAGTGATATATTAGACTGAGCAGCAGCAGTGATATAGTAGACTGAGCAGCAGTGATATATTAGACTGATCAGCAGCAGTGATATATTAGACTGAGTGATATATTAGACTGAGCAGCAGTGATATATTAGACTGAGCAGCAGCAGTGATATATTAGACTGAGCAGCAGTGATATATTAGACTGAGCAGCAGCAGTGATATATTAGACTGAGCAGCAGCAGTGATATATTAGACTGAGCAGCAGTGATATATTAGACTGAGCAGCAGCAGTGATATATTAGACTGAGCAGCAGCAGTGATATATTAGACTGAGCAGCAGTGATATATTAGACTGAGCAGCAGCAGTGATATATTAGACTGAGCAGCAGTGATATATTAGACTGAGCAGCAGCAGTGATATATTAGACTGAGCAGCAGCAGTGATATATTAGACTGATCAGCAGCAGTGATATATTAGACTGATCAGCAGCAGTGATATATTAGACTGAGCAGCAGCAGTGATATATTAGACTGAGCAGCAGCAGTGATATATTAGACTGAGCAGCAGCAGTGATATATTAGACTGAGCAGCAGCAGTGATATATTAGACTGAGCAGCAGTGATATATTAGACTGAGCAGCAGCAGTGATATATTAGACTGAGCAGCAGCAGTGATATATTAGACTGAGCAGCAGCAGTGATATATTAGACTGAGCAGCAGCAGTGATATATTAGACTGAGCAGCAGTGATATATTAGACTGAGCAGCAGCAGTGATATATTAGACTGAGCAGCAGCAGTGATATATTAGACTGAGCAGCAGCAGTGATATATTAGACTGAGCAGCAGTGATATATTAGACTGAGCAGCAGCAGTGATATATTAGACTGAGCAGCAGCAGTGATATATTAGACTGAGCAGCAGTGATATATTAGACTGAGCAGCAGTGATATATTAGACTGAGCAGCAGCAGTGATATATTAGACTGAGCAGCAGCAGTGATATATTAGACTGAGCAGCAGCAGTGATATATTAGACTGAGCAGCAGTGATATATTAGACTGAGCAGCAGCAGTGATATATTAGACTGAGCAGCAGCAGTGATATATTAGACTGAGCAGCAGTGATATATTAGACTGAGCAGCAGTGATATATTAGACTGAGCAGCAGCAGTGATATATTAGACTGAGCAGCAGTGATATATTAGACTGAGCAGCAGCAGTGATATATTAGACTGAGCAGCAGCAGTGATATATTAGACTGAGCAGCAGCAGTGATATATTAGACTGAGCAGCAGCAGTGATATATTAGACTGAGCAGCAGTGATATATTAGACTGAGCAGCAGCAGTGATATATTAGACTGAGCAGCAGCAGTGATATATTAGACTGAGCAGCAGTGATATATTAGACTGAGCAGCAGTGATATATTAGACTGAGCAGTGATATATTAGACTGAGCAGCAGTGATATATTAGACTGAGCAGTGATATATTAGACTGAGCAGCAGTGATATATTAGACTGAGCAGCAGCAGTGATATATTAGACTGAGCAGCAGCAGTGATATATTAGACTGATCAGCAGCAGTGATATATTAGACTGAGCAGCAGCAGTGATATATTAGACTGAGCAGCAGCAGTGATATATTAGACTGAGCAGCAGCAGTGATATATTAGACTGAGCAGCAGCAGTGATATATTAGACTGAGCAGCAGTGATATATTAGACTGAGCAGCAGCAGTGATATATTAGACTGAGCAGCAGCAGTGATATATTAGACTGAGCAGCAGTGATATATTAGACTGAGCAGCAGTGATATATTAGACTGAGCAGCAGCAGTGATATATTAGACTGAGCAGCAGCAGTGATATATTAGACTGAGCAGCAGCAGTGATATATTAGACTGAGCAGCAGTGATATATTAGACTGAGCAGCAGCAGTGATATATTAGACTGAGCAGCAGCAGTGATATATTAGACTGAGCAGCAGTGATATATTAGACTGAGCAGCAGCAGTGATATATTAGACTGAGCAGCAGCAGTGATATATTAGACTGAGCAGCAGCAGTGATATATTAGACTGAGCAGCAGCAGTGATATATTAGACTGAGCAGCAGTGATATATTAGACTGAGCAGCAGCAGTGATATATTAGACTGAGCAGCAGCAGTGATATATTAGACTGAGCAGCAGTGATATATTAGACTGAGCAGCAGTGATATATTAGACTGAGCAGTGATATATTAGACTGAGCAGCAGTGATATATTAGACTGAGCAGTGATATATTAGACTGAGCAGCAGTGATATATTAGACTGAGCAGCAGCAGTGATATATTAGACTGAGCAGCAGCAGTGATATATTAGACTGATCAGCAGCAGTGATATATTAGACTGAGCAGCAGCAGTGATATATTAGACTGAGCAGCAGCAGTGATATATTAGAATGAGCAGCAGTGATATATTAGACTGAGCAGCAGCAGTGATATATTAGACTGAGCAGCAGCAGTGATATATTAGACTGAGCAGCAGCAGTGATATATTAGACTGAGCAGCAGCAGTGATATATTAGACTGAGCAGCAGAGATATATTAGACTGAGCAGCAGTGATATATTAGACTGAGCAGCAGCAGTGATATATTAGACTGAGCAGCAGTGATATATTAGACTGAGCAGCAGTGATATATTAGACTGAGCAGCAGCAGTGATATATTAGACTGAGCAGCAGCAGTGATATATTAGACTGAGCAGCAGCAGTGATATATTAGACTGAGCAGCAGCAGTGATATATTAGACTGAGCAGCAGTGATATATTAGACTGAGCAGCAGTGATATATTAGACTGAGCAGTGATATATTAGACTGAGCAGCAGTGATATATTAGGCTGAGCAGTGATATATTAGACTGAGCAGCAGTGATATATTAGACTGAGCAGCAGTGATATATTGGACTGAGCAGCAGTGATATATTAGACTGAGCAGCAGTGATATTGTCATGTACTGTCATGTTGTCTTGTCTCTGTCCTTTCCCTTCACCCTGTCTCCCTCTGCTGGTCGTGTTAGGTTACCTTTTCTCCCCCGCTTTCCCCCAGCTGTCCCTTGTCTCCTCTAACTACCCATTCACCCCGTTCCCCACCTGTTCCCTTTTTCCCTCTGATTAGGTCCCTATATCTCTCTCTGTTTCTGCTCCTGTCCTTGTCGGATTCTTGTTTGTTTGTGTCATTCATGCCTGAACCAGACTGTCGTCATGTTTGCTGTAACCTTGTCCTGTCCTGTCGGAATCTGCCGGTCCATCTGAGCCTACCTATGTTTGGTAATTAAAGAAGCTCTGTTTAAGTTGATTCGCTTTTGGGTCCTCATTCACGCACCGTAACAGAAGAATCCGACCAAGAATGGACCCAGCGACTTCGGATCCTCTCCACTCAGCCGTCGAGATCCAGGGAGCGATGCTAGGCAGACACAAGCAGGAATTGTCTGCTGCTCGACATGCCGTTGAGACCCTGGCCACCCAAGTCTCCAACCTCACAGAACAGGTTCACCATCTCCGCCTCGATCCACCGGCCACTTCCAGGGCTTTCGAATCTCCGGAGCCCAGAATCAATAACCCGCCGTGTTACTCTGGGGAGCCCACTGAATGCCGCTCGTTCCTCACCCAGTGTGATATTGTGTTTTCTCTCCAGCCCAACACTTACTCCAGGAGCACTGCTCGTGTCGCCTACGTCATATCTCTCCTTATTGGACGGGCTCGTGAGTGGGGCACGGCAATCTGGGAGGCAAGGGCTGAGTGTACTAACCAGTATCAAGACTTTAAGGAGGAGATGATACGGGTTTTTGATCGATCTGTTTTTGGGGAGGAGGCTTCCAGGGCCCTGTCTTCCCTATGTCAAGGCAATCGATCCATAACAGACTACTCTATTGAGTTTCGCACTCTTGCTGTCTCCAGTGGCTGGAACGAGCCGGCCTTGCTCGCTCGTCTTCTGGAGGGTTTCCGCGCAGAGGTAAAGGATGAGATTCTCTCCCGGGAGGTTCCTTCCAGCGTGGATTCCTTGATTGAACTCGCTATTCGCATTGAGCGACGGGTTGATCTTCGTCACCGAGCTCGTGGAAAGGAGCTCGCGCTCTCCGTCGCCTCCCTCTCCGCATCACTACCATCTTCCTCTGCCGGCTCGGGTGCTGAGTCCATGCAGCTGGGAGGTATCCGCATCTCGACTGAGGAGAGGGAACGGAGAATCACCAACCGCCTCTGTCTCTATTGCGGTTCCGCTGGTCATTTTGTCACTTCATGTCCAGTAAAAGGGCCAGAGCTCGTCAGTAAGCGGAGGGCTACTGGTGAGCGCTACTACTCCTGTCTCTCCTTCAAGATCCTGCACTACCTTGTCGGTCCATCTACGCTGGACCGGTTCGTCAGCTTCCTGCAGTGCCTTAATAGACTCTGGGGCGGAGGGCTGTTTTATGGACGAGACCTGGGCTCGGGAACATGACATTCCTCTCAGACAGTTAAGGGAGCCCACGGCCTTGTTCGCCCTGGATGGTAGTCCTCTCCCCAGGATTCAGCGTGAGACGCTACCTTTAACCCTCACTGTTTCTGGTAATCATAGTGAAACCATTTCTTTTTTAATTTTTCGTTCACCTTTTACACCTGTTGTTTTGGGCCATCCCTGGCTAGTTTGTCATAATCCTTCCATTAATTGGTCTAGTAATTCTATCCTCTCCTGGAACGTCTCTTGTCATGTGAAATGTTTAATGTCTGCTATCCCTCCTGTTTCCTCTGTCTCTTCTTCACAGGAGGAGCCTGGTGATTTGACAGGGGTGCCGGAGGAATATCACGATCTGCGCACGGTGTTCAGTCGGTCCAGGGCCACCTCTCTTCCTCCACACCGGTCGTATGATTGTAGTATTGATCTCCTTCCGGGAACCACCCCCCCCCGGGGTAGACTATACTCTCTGTCGGCTCCCGAACGTAAGGCTCTCGAAGATTATTTGTCTGTAGCTCTTGACGCCGGTACCATAGTCCCCTCCTCCTCTCCCGCCGGAGCGGGGGTTTTTTTTGTCAAGAAGAAGGACGGGTCTCTGCGCCCCTGCATAGATTATCGAGGGCTGAATGACATAACAGTGAAGAATCGTTATCCGCTTCCTCTTATGTCTTCAGCCTTCGAGATCCTGCAGGGAGCCAGGTTTTTCACTAAGTTGGACCTTCGTAACGCTTACCATCTCGTGCGCATCAGGGAGGGGGACGAGTGGAAGACGGCGTTTAACACTCCGTTAGGGCACTTTGAATACCGGGTTCTTCCTTTCGGCCTCGCTAACGCTCCAGCTGTCTTTCAGGCATTAGTCAATGATGTCCTGAGAGACATGCTGAACATCTTTGTTTTCGTTTACCTTGACGATATCCTGATTTTTTCACCGTCACTCCAGATTCATGTTCAGCACGTTCGACGTGTCCTCCAGCGCCTTTTAGAGAATTGTCTTTTTGTGAAGGCTGAGAAGTGCACTTTTCATGCCTCCTCCGTCACATTTCTCGGTTCTGTTATTTCCGCTGAAGGCATTAAGATGGATCCCGCTAAGGTCCAAGCTGTCATTGATTGGCCCGTCCCTAAGTCACGCGTCGAGCTGCAGCGCTTTCTCGGCTTCGCGAACTTCTATCGTCGTTTCATCCGTAATTTCGGTCAGGTGGCAGCTCCTCTCACAGCCCTTACTTCTGTCAAGACGTGCTTTAAGTGGTCCGTTTCCGCCCAGGGAGCTTTTGATCTCCTCAAGAATCGTTTTACATCCGCTCCTATCCTTGTTACACCTGACGTCTCTAGACAGTTCGTTGTCGAGGTTGACGCGTCAGAGGTGGGAGTGGGAGCCATCCTTTCTCAGCGCTCCCTCTCTGACGACAAGGTCCACCCATGCGCGTATTTTTCTCATCGCCTGTCGCCGTCGGAACGTAACTATGATGTGGGTAACCGCGAACTGCTCGCCATCCGGTTAGCCCTAGGCGAATGGCGACAGTGGTTGGAGGGGGCGACCGTTCCTTTTGTCGTTTGGACTGACCATAGGAACCTTGAGTACATCCGTTCTGCCAAACGACTTAATGCGCGTCAGGCGCGTTGGGCGCTGTTTTTCGCTCGTTTCGAGTTCGTGATTTCTTATCGTCCGGGCTCTAAGAACACCAAGCCTGATGCTTTGTCTCGTCTCTTCAGTTCTTCAGTAGCCTCCACTGACCCCGAGGGGATTCTCCCTGAGGGGCGTGTTGTCGGGTTGACTGTCTGGGGAATTGAGAGGCAGGTAAAGCAAGCACTCACTCAAACTCCGTCGCCGCGCGCTTGTCCTAGGAACCTTCTTTTCGTTCCCGTTCCTACTCGTCTGGCCGTTCTTCAGTGGGCTCACTCTGCCAAGTTAGCCGGCCACCCTGGCGTTCGGGGTACGCTTGCTTCCATTCGCCAGCGTTTCTGGTGGCCCACCCGGGAGCATGACACGCGTCGTTTCGTGGCTGCTTGTTCGGTCTGCGCGCAGACTAAGTCCGGTAACTCTCCTCCTGCCGGCCGTCTCAGGCCGCTTCCTATTCCCTCTCGACCGTGGTCTCACATCGCCTTAGATTTTGTCACCGGACTGCCTTCGTCAGCGGGGAAGACTGTTATTCTTACGGTTGTCGATAGGTTCTCTAAGGCGGCTCATTTCATTCCCCTTGCTAAGCTTCCTTCTGCTAAAGAGACGGCACAAATCATCATCGAGAATGTTTTCAGAATTCATGGCCTTCCGTCAGACGTCGTTTCGGACAGAGGTCCGCAATTCACGTCTCAATTTTGGAGGGAGTTTTGCCGTTTGATTGGGGCTTCCGTCAGTCTCTCTTCCGGCTTTCAACCCCAGTCTAACGGTCAAGCAGAACGGGCCAATCAGACTATTGGTCGCATCTTACGCAGTCTTTCTTTTCGCAACCCTGCGTCTTGGTCAGAACAGCTCCCCTGGGCAGAATACGCCCACAACTCGCTTCCTTCGTCTGCGACCGGGCTATCTCCTTTTCAGAGTAGCCTCGGGTACCAGCCTCCGTTGTTCTCATCTCAGTTCGCCGAGTCCAGCGTCCCCTCCGCTCAGGCTTTTGTCCAACGTTGCGAGCGCACCTGGAAGAGGGTCAGGTCTGCACTTTGCCGTTATAGGGCGCAGACTGTGAGAGCTGCTAATAAGCGTAGAACTAAGAGCCCTAGATATTGTCGCGGTCAGAGAGTTTGGCTCTCCACTCAGAACCTTCCCCTTAAGACGGCTTCTCGCAAGTTGACCCCGCGGTTCATTGGTCCATTCCGTATCTCTCAGGTCATTAATCCTGTCGCAGTGCGACTTCTTCTTCCGCGATATCTTCGTCGCGTCCACCCGGTCTTCCATGTCTCCTGTGTTAAGCCCGTTCTTCGCGCCCCCGCTCGTCTTCCCCCCCCCCCCCCCATCCTTGTCGAGGGCGCACCTATCTACAGGGTCCGTAAAATCTTGGACATGCGTCCTCGGGGCCGTGGTCATCAGTACCTAGTTGACTGGGAGGGGTACGGTCCTGAGGAGAGGAGTTGGGTTCCCTCTCGGGACGTGCTGGACCGTGCGCTGATTGATGATTTCCTCCGTTGCCGCCAGGTTTCCTCCTCGAGTGCGCCAGGAGGCGCTCGGTGAGTGGGGGGGTACTGTCATGTACTGTCATGTTGTCTTGTCTCTGTCCTTTCCCTTCACCCTGTCTCCCTCTGCTGGTCGTGTTAGGTTACCTTTTCTCCCCCGCTTTCCCCCAGCTGTCCCTTGTCTCCTCTAACTACCCATTCACCCCGTTCCCCACCTGTTCCCTTTTTCCCTCTGATTAGGTCCCTATATCTCTCTCTGTTTCTGCTCCTGTCCTTGTCGGATTCTTGTTTGTTTGTGTCATTCATGCCTGAACCAGACTGTCGTCATGTTTGCTGTAACCTTGTCCTGTCCTGTCGGAATCTGCCGGTCCATCTGAGCCTACCTATGTTTGGTAATTAAAGAAGCTCTGTTTAAGTTGATTCGCTTTTGGGTCCTCATTCACGCACCGTAACAGATATATTAGACTGAACAGCAACAGTGATATATTAGACTGATCAGCAGCAGTGATATATTACACTGAGCAGCAGTGATATATTGGACTGAGCAGCAGTGATATATTAGACTGATCAGCATCAGTGATATATTAGACTGAGCAGCAGCAGTGATATATTAGACTGAGCAGCAGTGATATATTAGACTGAGCAGCAGTGATATATTAGACTGAGCAGCAGCAGTGATATATTAGACTGAGCAGCAGTGATATATTAGACTGAGCAGCAGCAGTGATATATTAGACTGAGCAGCAGCAGTGATATATTAGACTGAGCAGCAGCAGTGATATATTAGACTGAGCATCAGCAGTGATATATTAGACTGATCAGCAGCAGTGATATATTAGACTGAGCAGCAGCAGTGATATATTAGACTGAGCAGCAGTGATATATTAGACTGAGCAGCAGTGATATATTAGACTGAGCAGCAGCAGTGATATATTAGACTGATCAGCAGCAGTGATATATTAGACTGAGCAGCAGTGATATATTAGACTGATCAGCAGCAGTGATATATTAGACTGAGCAGCAGTGATATAGTAGACTGAGCAGCAGCAGTGATATATTAGACTGAGCAGCAGCAGTGATATATTAGACTGAGCAGCAGCAGTGATATATTAGACTGAGCAGCAGCAGTGATATATTAGACTGATCAGCAGCAGTGATATATTAGACTGAGCAGCAGTGATATATTAGACTGAGCAGCAGCAGTGATATATTAGACTGAGCAGCAGCAGTGATATATTAGACTGAGCAGCAGTGATATATTAGACTGAGCAGCAGTGATATATTAGACTGAGCAGCAGCAGTGATATATTAGACTGATCAGCAGTGATATATTAGACTGAGCAGCAGTGATATAGTAGACTGAGCAGCAGCAGTGATATATTAGACTGATCAGCAGTGATACATTAGACTGATCAGCAGCAGTGATATATTAGATTGAGCAGCAGTGATATATTAGACTGAGCAGCAGCAGTGATATATTAGACTGAGCAGCAGTGATATATTAGACTGAGCAGCAGCAGTGATATATTAGACTGATCAGCAGCAGTGATATATTAGACTGATCAGCAGTGATATATTAGACTGAGCAGCAGCAGTGATATATTAGACTGAGCAGCAGTGATATATTAGACTGAGCAGCAGCAGTGATATATTAGACTGAGCAGCAGCAGTGATATATTAGACTGAGCAGCAGTGATATATTAGACTGAGCAGCAGCAGTGATATATTAGACTGAGCAGCAGCAGTGATATATTAGACTGAGCAGCAGCAGTGATATATTAGACTGAGCAGCAGCAGTGATATATTAGACTGAGCAGCAGCAGTGATATATTAGACTGATCAGCAGCAGTGATATATTAGACTGATCAGCAGTGATATATTAGACTGAGCAGCAGCAGTGATATATTAGACTGATCAGCAGCAGTGATATATTAGACTGAGCAGCAGCAGTGATATATTAGACTGAGCAGCAGCAGTGATATATTAGACTGAGCAGCAGCAGTGATATATTAGACTGAGCAGCAGTGATATATTAGACTGAGCAGCAGTGATATATTAGACTGAGCAGCAGTGATATATTAGACTGAGCAGCAGCAGTGATATATTAGACTGAGCAGCAGTGATATATTAGACTGAGCAGCAGCAGTGATATATTAGACTGAGCAGCAGTGATATATTAGACTGAGCAGCAGCAGTGATATATTAGACTGAGCAGCAGCAGTGATATATTAGACTGAGCAGCAGCAGTGATATATTAGACTGAGCAGCAGCAGTGATATATTAGACTGAGCAGCAGTGATATATTAGACTGAGCAGCAGTGATATATTAGACTGAGCAGCAGTGATATATTAGACTGAGCAGCAGCAGTGATATATTAGACTGAGCAGCAGTGATATATTAGACTGAGCAGCAGTGATATATTAGACTGAGCAGCAGTGATATATTAGACTGAGCAGCAGCAGTGATATATTAGACTGAGCAGCAGCAGTGATATATTAGACTGAGCAGCAGCAGTGATATATTAGACTGAGCAGCAGTGATATATTAGACTGAGCAGCAGTGATATATTAGACTGAGCAGCAGTGATATATTAGACTGATCAGCAGTGATATATTAGACTGAGCAGCAGTGATATATTAGACTGATCAGCAGCAGTGATATATTAGACTGATCAGCAGTGATATATTAGACTGAGCAGCAGTGATATATTAGACTGAGCTGCTGAATAGGATGTCAATGTATAGCAGCAGTAGGGTACCAAGAAGAGGTATGATACCGGAGTCTTTTTACAGGTACGGACAGACCAGTAGGGTTTCCGTCCGAGAGTCATCAAACTGACGTACTAATTTATACTCCACACATGGTGACATATTAACATGTGAGTCCTTTATAGCCTCAGCTGATTGGCACTGAACTTTCTCCCTGCTCGCCCAAAATACCTCCATCTCCGTCAAATCAAGATATACCACGAGTTATTTAAGAGGGCTATTCTCGTGGGGGTTGGGAGGGGTGTTGAGGGCGCTCTGTGTTTAAAAACAAATCCTTGGCATCTGCTGATGGGATAAGGATAGACGCAGGGGGGGGCTTTAGAGCTTCAGAGAGTTCCTTCCTGGTCTTGGCAGAGGTGTGATGGAGGCTGGAGGGGGGATGGGATGGGAAAGGGGACAGGATTCCAAATTGGGACCTGACCAAATGAACCCACTCACCCTGGGAGTTCATGTCGAGTGTTTGTGTAAATTTGTGAGAGTCGACTTGCATTCGTTTAATTTGTAATTTTTTTTAGATAAATTACGTAATCTTTTTAATTATTGACTATGGAAATATTGATGATATGAGACTAAAGAAACCAGTCCCCAAGAGAGGGTGGTAGGGGCCGGAGAGTGAGTCTAGAGCTTGTGGGAGTGGGAGTGGGGGAAAAGGGGACACCTAGTCAGTTGCGCAACTGAAATGTGTCGTCCGCATTTAACCCAGCCTCTCTCAAAACGACACCGTCGGCCCAGTTGTTGTTAGGGGTTAAGGGCCTTGCACAAGGGCAGAACGGAAGATTTATTTTTGCCTTGCAGGCTCAGGGATTTGAACCAGCGACCAACACTCTTAACCGCTAGGCTACCTGCCTAAGGGTGGGAGGGCAGGAGAGCTGGAGGGTGAAGAAGGGGTGGTGGGATGAAGAGAGAGGACGGCAGAAGGAAGGAAGATAATTCAACACAATGAGGAACTTTGATATGAAGAGACATTCTAATATGACGTACTCAAATATCCTAGTTATAACATTTATATATATAAATGTTAACATACTGACACAGTGTCAGATTTTAATTCTGAAATAAATACCTAATGATGTACTACTGAACCAGTTTATGTTGTCCGCTGTTATTGATAAAGAAGAAAGGCATAATGTACTGGTAAAGTACTGGTATGTACTGCAATGTACTGGTAATGTACTGGTATGTACTGCAATGTACTGGTAATGTACTGGTATGTACTGCAATGTACTTTATTGTACTGTACTGGCAATGTACTGTAATGTACTGGTAATGTACTGTAATGTATATGTAATGTACTGTAATGTATATGTCATGTACTGTAATGTACTGGTAATGTACTTTATTGTACTTTATTGTACTGTAATGTACTGTACTGTAATGTACTGTAATGTATATGTAATGTACTGTAATGTACTGTAATGTACTGGTAATGCACTCTAATGTATATGTAATGTACTGTAATGTATATGTAATGTACCGTAATGTACTGTGGTGTATATGTAATGTACTGTAATGTACTGTAATGTACTTTAATGTACTGGTAATGTACTGTAATGTATATGTAATGTACTGTAATGTATATGTCATATACTGTAATGTACTGTAATGTATATGTAATGTACTGTAATGTACTTTAGTGTATATGTAATATACTGTAATGTATATGTAATGTACTGTAATGTATATGCAATGTACTGTAATGTACTGTAGTGTATATGTAATGTACTGTAATGTACTGTAATGTACTTTAATGTACTGGTAATGTACTGTAATGTATATGTAATGTACTGTAATGTACTGTGATGTATATCTAATGTACTGTAATGTACTGGTAATATACTGTAATGTATATGTAATGTACTGTAATGTACTGGTAATGTACTGGTAATGTACTGGTAATGTACGTCAGAGATAATCAGTGAGAATACCGTGTTCGTCCCAATTGCCACCCTATTCCCTACATAGTGCACTCGTGTTAGCCAGAGCTCTATGGGGCCTGGTCAAAAGGAGTGCACTACGTGTATAGGGAATAAGGTGTCATTTGAGACTCAACCATTCTCTTTCCTAGTTCCATTGGGCGCCTTTCCAGGAAGTGATGGAAACAACTTTCTCAAAGACAAAACACGCTGCTTCTGTTACATCAGACTGTGAGAGACTGTGAGAGACTGTGAGAGACTGTGAAAGACTGTGAAAGACTGTGAGAGACTGTGAGAGACTGTGAGAGACTGTGAGAGGCTGTGAGAGACTGTGAGAGGCTGTGAGAGACTGTGAGAGGCTGTGAGAGACTGTGAGAGACTGTGAGAGGCTGTGAGAGACTGTGAGAGACTGTGAGAGACTGTGAGAGGCTGTGAGAGACTGTGAGAGGCTGTGAGAGGCTGTGAGAGACTGTGAGAGACTGTGAGAGGCTGTGAGAGGCTGTGAGAGACTGTGAGAGGCTGTGAGAGACTGTGAGAGACTGTGAGAGGCTGTGAGAGACTGTGAGAGGCTGTGAGAGACTGTGAGAGACTGTGAGAGGCTGTGAGAGACTGTGAGAGACTGTGAGAGACTGTGAGAGGCAGTGAGAGACTGTGAGAGACTGTGAGAGGCAGTGAGAGGCTGTGAGAGACTGTGAGAGACTGTGAGAGGCAGTGAGAGACTGTGAGAGACTGTGAGAGACTGTGAGAGGCTGTGAGAGACTGTGAGAGACTGTGAGAGGCTGTGAGAGACTGTGAGAGACTGTGAGAGACTGTGAGAGGCTATGAGAGACTGTGAGAGGCTGTGAGAGACTGTGAGAGACTGTGAGAGACTGTGTTTTAAGTGCAGTAAAGAACGTGTCTTGTCTAGGTCACTGTCTGGTTCCATTTCATCTTGTTTCCCTGTACGGGTTCATTAGTCCTGGATGAGTAGAGCTAGCTAGCCTACTAAAAGCATCATTTACAACCCATTAGAATTAATCAGAGGGCCAAGTCTGACTCACACACTAAGTAGAGAGAGAGACAGAGTTTGCATCTCTTCATCTTTGACTGTACGACTAAGGAGCTCTTCATTAAATCTGAATTAGAGGCTTCAAATTCGTAAGAGGTTTATTTCTGCATTTTACAGATCCATTAAACCAGCGGTTCCCATTCAGATCCATTAAACCAGTGGTTCCATTAAACCAGTGGTTCCCATTCAGATCCATTAAACCAGTGGTTCCATTAAACCAGTGGTTCCCATTCAGATCCATTAAACCAGTGGTTCCCATTCAGATCCATTAAACCAGTGGTTCCATTAAACCAGCGGATCCCATTCAGATCCATTAAACCAGTGGTTCCATTAAACCAGTGGTTCCATTAAACCAGTGGTTCCATTAAACCAGTGGTTCCCATTCTGATCCATTAAACCAGTGGTTCCATTAAACCAGTGGTTCCCATTCAGATCCATTAAACCAGTGGTTCCATTAAACCAGCGGATCCCATTCAGATCCATTAAACCAGTGGTTCCATTAAACCAGTGGTTCCATTAAACCAGTGGTTCCCATTCAGATCCATTAAACCAGTGGTTCCATTAAACCAGTGGTTCCATTAAACCAGTGGTTCCCATTCAGATCCATTAAACCAGTGGTTCCATTAAACCAGTGGTTCCATTAAACCAGTGGTTCCCATTCAGATCCATTAAACCAGTGGTTCCCATTCAGATCCATTAAACCAGTGGTTCCATTAAACCAGCGGATCCCATTCAGATCCATTAAACCAGTGGTTCCATTAAACCAGTGGTTCCATTAAACCAGTGGTTCCATTAAACCAGTGGTTCCCATTCTGATCCATTAAACCAGTGGTTCAATTAAACCAGTGGTTCCATTAAACCAGTGGTTCCATTAAACCAGCGGTTCCCATTCAGATCCATTAAACCAGCGGATCCCCAACCAGGTTTACTAGGACCCCTGGGGGTACTTGGTCTATCCACCGGGGGTTACTTGAGAAGACTCATTAGACCATAGGCCTACTGGTGACAATGCACAAGAGGGGGTACTCCAGGGGTACTCTGGGTAGAGAGTAACACATTCAGTTGGTGGTACAGTAACAGGAAAAGGTCAGGGAACTACTGCATTAGACTGTGTGGGTGTCGCTGTGTCTGTCTCTGATAACGTGTCTTCCTGATGTTCTAGATTTGTCCACAAGGTGGAACCCTTGCTCCTCAAACTGATCAACATCCACCAGAGCCAGCTGGCAGTATTGATAGTGCTGACACCAGTGGAGGCTGGTGGGAAGAGATTTAGGAGGACGGACTCATTCTATTTGGCTGTAATATAATACATGGATTGGAGTCAAACATGTGGTTTCAATGGGACATACTTCAGTTCTATATTACTGATGAGGAGATCAATAGGACAGACTTCAGTTCTATATTACTGATGAGGGGATCAATAGGACAGACTTCAGTTCTATATTACTGATGAGGGGATCAATAGGACAGACTTCAGTTCTATATTTCTCTGGATCTAATACTTCTATCTAGCTATATTACATCAGGGGGTTGAACCCAGGTCTGATTTTACATCAGGGTTGAACCCAGATTTGATATTACATCAGGGTTGAACCCATGTCTGATATTACATCAGTGTTGAACCCAGCCCTGATATTACATCAGGGCTGAAATCATATATGATATTACATCAAGGTTGAACCCATTTTCTGATATTACATCAGGGTTGAACCCATATCTGATATTACATCAGGGTTGAACCCAGGTCTGATATTCCATCAGGGTTGAACACAGGTCTGATATTCCATCAGGGTTGAACCCAGGTCTGATATTCCATCAGGGTGGAACCCAGGTCTGATATTCCATCAGGGTTGAACCCAGGTCTGATATTCCATCAGGGTTGAACCCAGCTCTGATATTCTGTGAGGGTTGAACCCAGGTCTGATATTCCATCAGGATTGAACCAAGGTCTGATATTCCATCAGGGTTGAACCCAGGTCTGATATTCCATCTGGGATGAACCCAGGTCTGATATTCCATCTGGGTTGAACCCAGGTCTGATATTCCATCTGGGTTGAACCCAGGTCTGATATTTCGTCAGGGTTGAACCCAGGTCTGATATTCCGTCAGGGTTGAACCCAGGTCTGATATTCCATCTGGGTTGAACCCAGGTCTGATATTCCGTCAGGGTTGAACCCAGGTCTGATATTCCATCTGGGTTGAACCCAGGTCTGATATTTCATCAGGGTTGAACCCAGGTCTGATATTTCGTCAGGGTTGAACCCAGGTCTGATATTCCATCGGGGTTGAACCCATATCTGATATTCCATCAGGGTTGAACCCAGGTCTGATATTCCATATCATAAAGGCAATGTGAAAAGTGCTGGTCTCATGTTCCATGAGCTGAAATAAAAGATCCCGTAAATGTTCCCTCAGCACTAAAAGCTTATTTCTCTCAAAGTTTGTGAACAAATTTGGTTACATATTTTTTAGTGAGCATTTTATCCTTTAGTTAAGATAATCCATCTACATGACAGGTGTGTTATATCAAGAAGCTGATTAATAAACAGTGTGATCATTAGACAGGTGCACCTTGTGCCGTCGGACAATTACATCAAGGTTGAACCCATGTCTGATATTACATCAGGGCTGAAATCATGTATGATATTACATCAAGGTTGAACCCATGTCTGATATTCCATCAGGGTTGAACCCAGGTCTGATATTCCATCAGGGTTGAACCCAGGTCTGATATTCCATCAAGGCCTCTCTAAAATGTGCAGTTTTGTCACGCAACACAACGCCACAGAGCTGTTTCCAGATAATTTAATGTTCATTTCTCTTATCATAAGCCGCCACCAATATAGTTTTAGAGAATTTGGCGATACGTCCAACCCCTCTCACAAGCACAGACCACGTGAAACCACTCCAGCCCAGTTACTCCACATGCGGGATTGTCAGGGTGGGGAGAGTAGGGTGCCGAGGAGTATTTCTGTCTGTAATAAAGCCCTTTTGTGAGGGGAAAAAAAAACAGATTCTAATTGGCTGAGCCTGGCTCCTAAGTGGGTGGGCCTGGCTCCTAATTGGCTGGGCCTGGCTCCTAATTGGCTGGGCCTGGCTCCTAAGTGGGTGGGCCTGGCTCCTAATTGGCTGGGCCTGGCTTCTAATTGGCTGGGCCTGGCTCCTAAGTGGGTGGGCCTGGCTCCTAATTGGCTGGGCCTGGCTCCTAAGTGGGTGGGCCTGGCTCCTAATTGGCTGGGCCTGGCTTCTAATTGGCTGGGCCTGGCTCCTAAGTGGGTGGGCCTGGCTCCTAATTGGCTGGGCCTGGCTCCTAAGTGGGTGGGCCTGGCTCCTAATTGGCTGAGCCTGGCTCCTAAGTGGGTGGGCCTGGCTCCTGAGTGGGTGGGCCTGGCTCCTAAGTGGGTGGGCCTGGCTCCTAATTGGCTGGGCCTGGCTTCTAATTGGCTGGGCCTGGCTCCTAAGTGGGTGGGCCTGGCTCCTAATTGGCTGAGCCTGGCTCCTAAGTGGGTGGGCCTGGCTCCTGAGTGGGTGGGCCTGGCTCCTAAGTGGGTGGGCCTGGCTCCTAATTGGCTGGGCCTGGCTCCTAAGTGGGTGGGCCTATGCTCTCCCAGGCCCATCCAGGGCTGCATCTTACATAGATTAGGACCTAATTTATTTATTTAAATTGACTGATTTTCCTTATATGAACTGTAACTCTGTCTGTCTGTCTGTCTGTCTGTCTGTCTGTCTGTCTGTCTCTTGGAAATCCCCACGGTGTGTTCTATTTTACCTCTACCTCTTATAGGCCGGTACCTGGCTTGACAGTAAGTCTTGTCTTTTACAAGAGGTGTTACATCCCTCCTATGGTTCATGGTCCTACTGACAGTTCAACCTTCACTGCCTAGAATAGAACGTGTGAAATACATGTGTTTGTGTGTGAATGCATGTAACAGACAGAGTTTACTCAGCTGTGGTTAGAGATTTCCAATCACAAGGGGGGGGGGGAATAACCAACTCCAGCGACCTTTACAGTCGATACTGAAACCGAGAACTCTGATGTTGCTGAAACTAATATATACATGCACTATACAGACATACAAACCCCAATGCATACATACAAACCCATACATACATACTGACAAAACCCCATTCAGAATGCATTTCATTAGTCATTCAATATTAGTCCACCAACTAGTAAGTTAATAATATACTGTATGTCCTATGTGGACAATTCATCAATCAATCAAATGTATTTATAAAGCCCTTCGTACATCAGCTGATGTCTCAAAGTGCTGTACAGAAACCCAGCCGTAAAACCCCCAAAACAGCAAGCAATGCAGGTGTAGAAGCACGGTGGCTAGGAAAAAAACTCCCTAGAAAGGCCAGAACCTAGGAAGAAACCCAGAGAAACCCAGAGAGGAACCAGGCTATAAGGGATCGTTTGCCTGGTCAATTCATCTAATGATTGCGGTCACAACACAATGAAACCAACTAATCTACGTGATATATAACTACAATGATCCATGATCCAAGATGGCGTAGCAGTAGGACGTCTGTTTGTCTTGTCCCGTCCCATATAGATATTTTTCTTTGCATATCTTTTTTAAAATCTCAATTTCCATCTTATGGACTGAACATACTCTCCTGCAACCCGCCTCACTCATTGTGGTACGGATCTACTATTTTTTTTATGCTTTAGAACCAGAACCTCCATCAGGAGCTAGCCAGTTAACTAGCTACTAGCTAGTGGTCAGTTAGCCACTGCCAGCGGTCATCACCCTTAACTCAGACATCAGCCAGCCTCAGCCCATTCAATTCCTGTCAGTCTGCACAGCGCTATACCTCTATCAAACCTCTCTCATCGTCACTCAATGCCTATGTTTACCTCCACTGTATTCACATCCTACCATACCCTTGTCTGTACATTATGCCTTGAATCTATTCTTCCGTGCCCAGAAATCTGCTCCTTTTACTCTCTGTTCTGAACGCACTAGACGACCATAGCCTTTAACCGTACCCTTATCCTACTCCTCCTCTGTTCCTCTGGTGATGTAGAGGTTAATCCTGCAGCCCCTAGCTCCACTGCCATTCCCCAGGCGCTCTCATTTGTTGACTTCTGTAACCGTAAAAGCCTTGGTTTCATGCATGTTAACTAAGTATGTTCTATTCACTGCTTTAGCACACTCCGCCAACCCGGATGTCCTAGCCGTGTCTGAATCTTGGCTTAGGAAGGCCACCAAAAATCCTAAAATGTCCATCCCTAACTATATAACTTTCTAACAAGATAAAACTGGCAAATAAAATTTGATTTGATTTGATTTGAAGAGTGCGGAGTTGCAATCTACTGCAGAGATAGCCTGCAGAGTTCTGTCATACTATCCAGGTCTGTGCCCAAACAATTCGAGCTTCTACTTTTAAAAATCCACCTTTCCAGAAACAAGTCTCTCACTGTTGCCGCTTGTTATAGACCCCCTTCAGCCCCCAGCTGTGCCCTGGACACCATATGTGAATTGATTGCCCCCCATCTAGCTTCAGAGCTCGTACTGTTAGGTGACCTAAACTGGAACATGCTTAACACGGCCCGGCCGTCCTACAATCTAAGCTAGACGCCCTCAATCTCACACAAGTTATCAAGGAACATACCAGGTACAACCCTAAATCCGTAACCATCGGCACCCTCTTAGATATCATCCTGACCAACTTCCCTCTAAATACACCTCTGCTGTCTTCAACCAGGATCTCAGCGATCATTGCCTCATTGCCTGTGTGTGTAATGGGTCCACGGTCAAACCACCACCCCTCATCACTGTCAAATGCTCCCTAAAACACTTCAGTGAGCAGGCCTTTCTAATCGACCTGGCCCGGGTATCATGGAAGGATACTGAACTCATCCCGCCAGTAGAGGATGCCTGGTTGCTCTTTAAAAGTGTTTTCCTCACCATCTTAAATAAGCATGCCCCATTCAAAAATGAAGAACTAAGTGCAGATATAGCCCTTGGTTCACCCCGGACTTGACTGCCATTGACCAGCACAAAAACATCCTGTGGCGTTCTGCATTAGCATCGAATAGCCCACGCGATATGCAACTTTTCAGGGAAGACAGAAACCAATATACTCAGTCAGTTAGGAAAGCTAAGGCTAGCTTTTTAAAACAGAAATTTGCATCCTGGAGCGCTAATTCCAAAAGGTTTTGGGACACTGTAAAGTCCATGGAGAACAAGAGCACCTCCTCCCAGCTGCCCACTGCACTGAGTATAGGAAACATTGTCACCATCGATAAATCTACGATAATAGATCATTTCAATAAGCATTTTTCTACGGCTGGCCATGCTTTCCACCTGGCTACATCTACCCCGGCCAACATCTCAGCACCCCTGCAGCAACTTGCCCAAGCCCCCCCCCCCCCCCCCGCCTCTCCTTCACACAAATCCAGACAGCTGATGTTCTGAAAGAGCTTCAAAATCTGGATCCCTACAAACCAGCTGGGCTAGACAATCTGGAACCTCTCTTTCTAAAATTATCCGTCGAAATTGTGGCAACCCCTAAATCAACCTCACATTCGTATCGTCTGAGATCCCCAAAGATTAGACAGCTGCAGCGGTCATCCCCCTCTTCAAAGGGGGAGACACTCCAGACGCAAACTGTTATAGACCTATGTCCATCCTGCCCTGCCTTTCTAAAATCTTCGAAAGCCAAACAGATCACTGACCATTTCGAATCACACCGTACTTTCTCCGCTATGCAATTTCCGAGCTGGTCACGGGTGCACCTCAGACTCGCTCAAGGTCCTAAACGATATCATAACAGCCATTGATAAAAGACAGTACTGTGCAGTCGTCTTCATCGACCTGGCCAAGGCTTTGAACTCTGTCAATCAACACATTCTTATCGACAGACTGAACAGCCTTGGTTTCTCTATTGACTGCCTCGCCTGGTTCACCAACTACTTCTCAGACAGAGTTCAATGTGTCAAATCCGAGGGCCTGTTGTCCGGACCTCTGGCAGTCTCTATGGGGGTGCCACAGGGTTCAATTCTCGGGCCAACTCTTTTCTCTGTATATGATGTCGCTCTTGCTGCTGGTAATTCTCTGATCCACCTCTACGCAGACGACACCATTCCATGTACATCTGGCCCTTCTTTGAACACTGTGTCCTAACAAACCTCCAAACGAGCTTCAATCCCATACAACTCTCCCTTCGAGGCCTCCAACTGCTTTTAAATGCAAGTAAAACTTACTGCATGCTCTTCAACCGATTCGTTGCCCGCACCCTTCTGCCCCGACTGGCATCACTACTCTGGACGGTTCTGACTTAGAATATGTGGACAACTACAACTACCTAGGTGTCTGGCTTGACTGTAAACTCTCTTTCCAGACTCACATTAAGATCCTCCAATCCAAAGTTAAATCTAGAATCGGCTTTCAATTTCGCAACAAAGCCTCCTTCACTCATACTGCCAAACATACCCTCGTAAAACTGACTTTCCTACCGATCCTTGACTTTGGCAATGTCATTTACTCAGCAAACTGGATGTAGTCTATCACAGTGCCATCCATTTTGTCACCAAAGCCCCATATTCGACCCACCACTGCAACCTGTATGCTCTCATTGGCTGGCCCTCAACACATATTAGTCGCCAAACCCACTGGCTCCAGGTCATCTATAAGTCTATGCTAGGTAAAGCCCCGCCTTAACTCAGCTCACTGGTCACCATAGCAACACCCACCCATAGCACTCGCTCCAGCAGGTATATTTCACTGGTCATCCCCAAAGCCAACATTTCCTTTGGCCGCCTTTCCTTCCAGTTCTCTGCTACCAATGACTGGAACGAATTTAAAAAATCACTGAAGCTGGAGTCTTATATCTCCCTCACTAGCTTTAAGCATCAGCTGTCTGAGCAGCTTACCGATCACTGTACCTGTACACAGCCAATCTATAAATAGCCCACCCAACTACCTCATCCCCATATTGTTATTTATCCTCTTGCTCTTTTGCACCCCAGTATCTCTACTTGCACATCATCATCTGCATATCACTCCAGTATTAATGCTAAAATAAAGATGAAATAAAAAAAATAAAAATAAAACAATGGTTGAATATCACAAATAATGAGATCATTACAATCGATTTATTGACCTCTCGAAGTTGACCTATCAATCTATAATTTAGACGATACTTAGTGTACATTTAACACTGTTAGCTGTTCTGTGAGAAGAGCGTTACTCTCCCACACACTCTTTGCTGACATTGCAAAGGAAGTGACACATGGGTAAAACTCTCGCGGAAACACCGCAGAGGGTGCAACTGTCTCCCCGATTATGTAGATGAGGAGAGAGGGGGAAGGTTAAAGGTCATGTAAGGTAGACGTGTATAGAAACCAAGCATCTGCCATCATAAATCATACATAACTGATATGTCAACATGGGCGACGTGCAGTATGACTACAATTGTTCATTGTCCCTATTTTGACATATTCTAATGAGACTGTGTTGATGTTTATTTATTTGTAAAAAAAAAAAAAGAAATTTAACTAGTCCAATTTCAGTTGAGAACAAATTCTTATTTACAATGACGACCAAACCCGGACGACGCTGGACCAATTGTGCGCCGCCATATGGGACTCCCAATCACAGCCGAGTTGTGATACAGCCTGGAATTGAACCAGGGTGTCTGTAGTGACATATCTTGCACTGAGATGCAGTGCCTTAGACCGCTGTGCCACCCTGGGATGTATCATGCACGTATCCCAACCTTCAACCACAGAGTTGACGATGCCATTATCATCATATTGACACAGCCTGTCACCCTACAGTGGGAATAACAGGTCATTGATAAATGACTGTGTAGGCCTGTACTGCATGTGAATAGATATTGTCCGTATTGATTAATTAATTCAATCAATTTATTTGTATTTTTTTATGTTACCTTTATTTAACTTGGCAAGTCATTTAAGAACAAATTCTTTTTTAAAACAACAGTGGGTTAACTGGTCTAGGAACAGTGGGTTAACTGGTCTAGGAACAGTAGGTTAACTGGTCTAGGAACAGTGGGTTAACTGGTCTAGGAACAGTGGGTTAACTGGTCTAGGAACAGTGGGTTAACTGGTCTAGGAACAGTAGGTTAACTGGTCTAGGAACAGTAGGTTAACTGGTCTAGGAACAGTGGGTTAACTGCTTCGTTCAGGGGCAGAACAACATATTTTTTACCTTGACAGCTCTGGGAGCCGATCCAGCAACCTTTCAGGTACTGGCCCAACCCTCTAACCACTAGGCTACTGTTTAAAGGATCTTAACAGTCCACCTGAAGGGATGTGATGCCGTGAGTTAAATCACATGAGAACGTCTCGAAGCAGGAAGAACCACTCACCGCTGTGAAACATTATAGAAAAGCAACCAACAACATCATTTGCTGTTAGTTTCTATTGGACTAAATGTCTGTGGGTTCACCACAGACTATCGTACTGTAATCTCAACACAGTTACACATGCTGTGAAGAAAAGGGGCATGTGAAAGTTTGATTTTTGGTCTGCTTATCGTCTCTCCGGAGTTTTGTTTGGATTTGAATCTCTCTTAGATAAGAAGATAAGAATCTGTTACCGTGCGGTATTGTGAATGTCTGTTGTATAAAGTCGATGAGATCTGTTACCGTGCGGTATTGTGAACGTATGGGACCTAACTTCATGATGAGGAACGTATACACTGAGTCCTGCACTGACTACCATGCCTTGGTTGTATCAGAGTGCATTTAATGTGGACAAAGTGAGACTGAAACTGCTGAGATACTTGCTCGCCCACCACTTTCAGTCTGCAAGGAGAGAGAGAGAGAGAGAGTGAGAGAGAGAGAGAGCGAGAGAGAGATGTAGAAGTGTCACTGAAAGACAAGCAACAGTTTTCTATTTTTAGAACAGTAGAATTCCGTAGAAGTGTCACTGAAAGACAAGCAACGGTTTTTCCATTCTTAGAACAGCAGAGTTCTGTTGCTATGCTGTTGGTGGCATGTCTCCATAACTGCCGCGCCAGGTCTAATCCAGTGTACCATCAAATACTGAGTGTCAATGCAGACATACAGGACATAAGTTGTAGGTTCTGCATTCGTTCATTCTTGGTTTCATTTTAGATAGACACAGTCCATTTAGTGTACCTTCAGGGCCCTGAACGGTACAAGGTAAAAACACACAGGTGGTTTGTGCTGTGAAGCCCCTTTGTGCGCTACATCCTAGCAGCCCTGGGGTTGGGTTGCTTACTAAGAAACACCACCCGAGTTGACTGCGGTCTCTATACAGCTGAGCCTGTGGTCTGGCGGCCCGGGTGACTCTTATCGTAAGCCCTGACAGATAGACGCTTATCAGAAGTGACGAGAAGAGAGGAAGGGTTTTTCTGAGCTATGAAGACACCTCGTAAAAACCAACCAACTCCTTCCACAACACAGTAACTAAGGTGTTGTCAGGCTAAGGCTAAAGGGTTAGACTTACATGTATTGTCAAGTAAACATGGGTATTGATAAGAGAGGCATTTTAAAGCTCATGACTTTACACGTATCCTTTGGATCAGGTGGAACCCTAAGCAGAGAACAAAACGGGTTAAAAAGGACATCATATCAACCAGTTTTGCCCACTGGGTAGGCTGTACCTGTTTAAATCCTTCTGAAAAAGACTCGCATCTGTCATTCACCCAGTATAATGCTGGATTTCCTTTATAGGGCAGTGGCCATAGCATTAAGACACTACCACAATGCAGGGCAGAGCCCCTGTAGTCTCACGTGCCAGACCCAATGACTGTTGAGGAGTTCATCGATCCAGAGTATTGAGACATTACCACACCTCCTTGTACTAATTGCTAATTGCCTAGCAGAGAGAGCACACCTCCTTGTACTAATTGCTAATTGCCTAGCAGAGAAAGCACACCTTCTTGTACTAATTGCTAATTGCTTAGCAGAGAGAGCACACCTCCTTGTACTAATTTCTAATTGCTGCCAGAAGAGGACAGGCCACCCCTCAGAGCCTGGTTCCTCTCTAGGTTTATAATCTCCACCTGGTACAGCCAGAAGAGGACTGGCCACCCCTCAGAGCCTGGTTCCTCTCTAGGTTTCTAATCTCCACCTGGTACAGCCAGAAGAGGACTGAACACCCCTCAGAGCCTGGTTCCTCTCTAGGTTTATAATCTCCACCTGGTACAGCCAGAAGAGGACAGGCCACCCCTCAGAGCCTGGTTCCTCTCTAGGTTTATAATCTCCACCTGGTACAGCCAGAAGAGGACTGGCCACCCCTCAGAGCCTGGTTCCTCTCTAGGTTTCTAATCTCCACCTGGTACAGCCAGAAGAGGACTGGCCACCCCTCAGAGCCTGGTTCCTCTCTAGGTTTCTAATCTCCACCTGGTACAGCCAGAAGAGGACTGGCCACCCCTCAGAGCCTGGTTCCTCTCTAGGTTTATAATTTCCACCTGGTACAGCCAGAAGGGGACTGGCCACCCCTCAGAGCCTGGTTCCTCTCTCTAGGTTTCTAATCTCCACCTGGTACAGCCAGAAGGGGACTGGACACCCCTCAGAGCCTGGTTCCTCTCTAGGTTTCTAATCTCCACCAGGTACAGGCAGAAGGGGACTGGCCTGGACATTTAGAAATTCCACATGAGCCATGACTTTTCACAATTCTGCCACGTTCCATACTGGATGTTTATCATTGACAACTGGACTTGAGTTTGGTGATTCTGAAAACAGGACGTTGTCATTAACAACAGGAAGTTTGGTGATGTAGGCTACAATAGCCATCGCAGCACCAACGTGAAGCCTGCAACACACACACACACACACACACAATACCTGTGTGAAGCCTGCCCCATGTGTACTGTACGTGTGACCTCAATACCTGTGTGAAGCCTGCTCCATGTGTACTGTACGTGTGACCTCAATACCTGTGTGAAGCCTGCTCCATGTGTACTGTACGTCAGTACCTGTGTGAAGCCTGCCCCATGTGTACTGTACGTCAGTACCTGTGTGAAGCCTGCCCCATGTGTACTGTACCTCAGTACCTGTGTGAAGCCTGCTCCATGTGTACTGTACTTGTGACCTCAATACCTGTGAGGGCAGGGTGATCAGTGTTGCAGTTAGTAATTAATATCTTCATGCATTGTTCCATCTTGATAGATTGGTTTCCACTAGTTCCCTGTGGACACACACATAAACACGCGCGCACGCACACTTACACACGCACGCAAGCAAGCACGCACACACACACACACGCACGCTCGCACGCACACGCACGCACGCCCGCAAGCACGCACACGCACACACACACACACACACACACACACACACACACACACACACACACACACACACACACACACACAAACCCAATGCACGGACACACACACGCACACACGCACAAACCCAATGCACGGACACACGCACACACCCACACACACACACCCACACACACACACACACACACACACACACACACACACACACACACACACACAAAGACAAACTAAACAGACCCTTTTCACGTCCTCATTTGCAGTCTTTTTTGAGCTCTAACTCTGTTGCCTGGCTCTGACTGATTCTCCTGCTCTGTACTGTAGATGGCAGACTCACTGTACAGTACAATCCACTGCCCGAGTCAATACTGATGTTGAACCAGTCCGCAGCCTACAGTCTACAGGAGCAGTGACCTGAACAATTCACAGGTTGTATATTTTGTCATAATATTTCAACGTTTGTTTTTGGACTGATGCCCGAGTGAGCATTCTCCTTCAACGCATCGTCTATGAGCGCTGATGAAGATTTCATCAAAAGTGCATTACAGTGGCTTGGAAATACAATGCTATTCAACAGGAGATAAATAAAATGCAGTATAACGTTAGCTAGCTAGCTAAGATTGAGCGGGAGCACACTTGATTTTTTCAAAAACTAGCTAACGTTAGCATTGCTAGCTATTTTAGACAAAAGTCGCTAGCTTTTATTATGACAACATTGCCATCTGTCTAAAGTAAATTTGACGACACGATAATGCGGGCAAAGTTGTTTTCCTACTAAATATTTTGACAACTTCCCCAATGAATGACTTGTCACAACTTTTAGGCCACCACTATCGCACTATAGCTTTCATAACAATGGCATGACACGCAGGTGCAACCTTTGAATAGAAATAACAATGGAGGGAGGAAACAGGGAAACTCCACTCCGGAACTTCCATCAGGCCTCTGCCCGGAATTGGAATCTTCGAGTGATTAAATCATCTTTGGAATCTTTGGAATCTTTGTCCTTGTCCTAGTTCTTAGCTTCATCCTGTTTAGAATAGTAGATTGGTTCCAGTGTAGATACCAGGTCCTACTCCGTAGGTAGAATTTCACATACAACCATAGAATTTAACATACGAACTGATTTATAGAATCTCTTGAGTACAAACTGGGATACCCCCTTCTTCCCGGTCTCTCCCTCTCTTCCCGGTCTCTCCCTCTCTTCCCGGTCTCTCCCTCTCTTCCCGGTCTCTCCCTCTCTACACACAGGTCCACAGGAGAAGGGTTTTCCACTAGGTTGTAGGATACTGAGCCGTACTGAGTCAGGTGTTGCAGGCGTCTCTTTTTATTGATACACAGGTTTAAATACAGACGTAATACATTCATTGGCCTCAGTGTGGTTTTTTTGTGTGTTTTTTTTTACAGACAGGGTTTTCATTAAAAAAAGAATGAAAAAACATCCATTGATATGCTGGCGTGATAAATCTACAGTTGAACGGCTGCATTCACTGTCACAGATTAGACCTTTCACTGAAAGTACAGACAATCTGGAGAAAACACACGTTTTCCTATGGCTTTACTTCAAATAAAGTAATATAGTCCTGTGGGAGAGCAACACTCCAGAGAAGCATATGGAATATATACACAGTACACAAGAACATGTAGTACTAGCAGTAATATAGTCCTGTAGGAGAGCAACACTCCAGAGAACCATATGGAATATATACACAGTACACAAGAACATGTAGTACTAGCAGTAATATAGTCCTGTAGGAGAGCAACACTCCAGAGAACCATATGGAATATATACACAGTACACAAGAACATGCAGTACTAGCAGTAATATAACATATAGTACTAGTAGTAACATAACATGTAGTACTAGTAGTAACAGAACATGTAGTACTAGTAGTAACATAACATGTAGTACTAGTAGTAACATAACATGTAGTACTAGTAGTAACAGAACATGTAGTACTAGTAGTAACAGAACATGTAGTACTAGTAGTAACAGAACATGTAGTACTAGTAGTAACAGAACATGCAGTACTAGTAGTAACAGAACATGCAGTACTAGTAGTAACAGAACATGCAGTACTAGTAGTAACAGAACATGCAGTACTAGTAGTAACATAACATGTTGTACTAGTAGTAACAAAACATGTAGTACTAGTAGTAACAGAACATGCAGTACTAGTAGTAACAGAACATGCAGTACTAGTAGTAACAGAACATGCAGTACTAGTAGTAACATAACATGTAGTACTAGTATTAACAGCCCATGTAGTACTAGTAGTAACAGAACATGTAGTACTAGTAGTAACATAACATGTAGTACTAGTAGTAACATAACATGTAGTACTAGCAGTAACATAACATATAGTACTAGTAGTAACATAACATATAGTACTAGTAGTAACATAACATGTAGTACTAGTAGTAAGATAACATGTAGTACTAGTAGTAATATAACATGTAGTACTAGTAGTAATATAACATGTAGTACTAGTAGTAATATAACATATAGTACTAGTAGTAACAGAACATGCAGTACTAGTAGTAACATAACATATAGTACTAGTAGTAACAGAACATGCAGTACTAGTAGTAACATAACATATAGTACTAGTAGTAACAGAACATGTAGTACTAGCAGTAACAGACCATGTAGTACTAGCAGTAATATAACATATAGTACTAGTAGTAACATAACATGTAGTACTAGTAGTAACAGAACATGTAGTACTAGCAGTAATATAACATATAGTACTAGTAGTAACATAACATATAGTACTAGTAGTAACATAACATGTAGTACTAGTAGTAACATAACATATAGTACTAGTAGTAACAGAACATGTAGTACTAGTAGTAACATAACATGTAGTACTAGTAGTAACATAACATGTAGTACTAGTAGTAATATAACATGTAGTACTAGTAGTAACAGAACATGCAGTACTAGTAGTAACATAACATATAGTACTAGCAGTAATATAACATATAGTACTAGTAGTAACATAACATGCAGTACTAGTAGTAACAGAACATGTAGTACTAGTAGTAACAGAACATGTAGTACTAGTAGTAACAGAACATGTAGTACTAGTAGTAACAGAACATGTAGTACTAGTAGTAACAGAACATGTAGTACTAGTAGTAACAGAACATGTAGTACTAGTAGTAACAGAACATGTAGTACTAGCAGTAACATAACATGTAGTACTAGCAGTAACAGAACATGTAGTACTAGTAGTAACATAACAAATATTCTCCCCAACTGAATATTGGACAAGTTCAACATTCCAAGTCAATCAAATTGTTTACAGTTATCCAAAGTAGATGAAGAAATAGACAAACAACAGGGGACGTGTCAGAACATGTCTATGGGAATATGGCTACAAGCAACGACAGCTCACGAGGGTAAAACCAGTAAATGTGACATCAAGACGGTAAATGTAGTCACTGTAACGCAGGACTGTGTATATGTAGTCACGGTAACGCGTGTGTCTGTGTGTGTGTGTGTGTGTGTTGTTCCTGGCGGTCCGATTATTTCCTCAGTTCCTGCGGAGGCCACTCCCCTGAATGTAGTCCTCCAGACCCTGTAGCTCTACCATGGCCTTGTCCAGAGTCGCCCTCTCGGACAGCTCAACCACCTGCACAACCATAGATGGAACAGACGAGATGGTGTTAGCTGGAGGAACCTGTCTGTGCTTCTGCTTCGCTCTTTGGGTTTAGGCTGGGTAACTATAGAGACCGTTAGGCTGGGTAACTGTAGAGACCGTTAGGCTGGGTAACTGTAGAGACCGTTAGGCTGGGTAACTGTAGAGACCGTTAGGCTGGGTAACTATAGAGACCGTTAGGCTGGGTAACTATAGAGACCTTTAGGTTTAGGCTGGGTAACTATGGAGACCTTTAGGTTTAGGCTGGGTAACTACAGAGACCTTTAGGTTTAGGCTGGGTAACTACAGAGACCTTTAGGTTTAGGCTGGGTAACTATAGAGACCGTTAGGCTGGGTAACTGTAGAGACCGTTAGGCTGGGTAACTATAGAGACTGTTAGGCTGGGTAACTATAGAGACCTTTAGGTTTAGGCTGGGTAACTATGGAGACCTTTAGGTTTAGGCTGGGTAACTACAGAGACCTTTAGGTTTAGGCTGGGTAACTATAGAGACCTTTGGGTTTAGGCTGGGTAACTATAGAGACCGTTAGTTTTAGGCTGGGTAACTATAGAGACCTTTGGGTTTAGGCTGGGTAACTATAGAGACCTTTAGGTTTAGGCTGGGTAACTATAGAGACCTTTGGGTTTAGGCTGGGTAACTATAGAGACCGTTAGGTTTAGGCTGGGTAACTATAGAGACCTTTGGGTTTAGGCTGGGTAACTATAGAGACCTTTGGGTTTAGGCTGGGTAACTATAGAGACCGTTAGGTTTAGGCTGGGTAACTATAGAGACCGTTAGGTTTAGGCTGGGTAACTACAGAGACCTTTGGGTTTAGGCTGGGTAACTATAGAGACCGTTAGGCTGGGTAACTATAGAGACCTTTAGGCTGGGTAACTGTAGAGACCTTTGGGTTTAGGCTGGGTAACTACAGAGACCGTTAGGCTGGGAAACTACAGAGACCTTTGAGTTTAGGCTGGGTAACTATAGAGACCTTTGGGTTTAGGCTGGGAAACTACAGAGACCGTTAGGCTGGGTAACTACAGAGACCTTTGAGTTTAGGCTGGGTAACTACAGAGACCTTTAGGCTGGGAAACTACAGAGACCTTTGAGTTTAGGCTGGGAAACTACAGAGACCGTTAGGCTGGGTAACTATAGAGACCTTTGGGTTTAGGCTGGGTAACTACAGATACCGTTAGGCTGGGAAACTACAGAGACCTTTGAGTTTAGGCTGGGTAACTGTAGAGACCTTTAGGTTTAGGCTGGGTAACTGTAGAGACCTTTGGGTTTAGGCTGGGTAACTACAGAGACCTTTAGGTTGGGAAACTACAGAGACCTTTGAGTTTAGGCTGGGTAACTGTAGAGACCTTTGGGTTTAGGCTGGGTAACTACAGAGACCTTTAGGTTTAGGCTGGGTAACTATAGAGACCGTTAGGCTGGGTAACTATAGAGACCTTTGGGTTTAGGCTGGGTAACTATAGAGACCATTAGGCTGGGTAACTGTAGAGACCTTTGGGTTTAGGCTGGGTAACTACAGAGACCTTTAGGCTGGGTAACTACAGAGACCTTTAGACTGGGAAACTGTAGAGACCTTTGGGTTTAGGCTGGGTAACTACAGAGACCTTTAGGCTGGGTAACTACAGAGACCTTTGAGTTTAGGCTGGGAAACTACAGAGACCGTTAGGCTGGGTAACTATAGAGACCTTTGGGTTTAGGCTGGGTAACTACAGATACCTTTGGGTTTAGGCTGGGTAACTATAGAGACAGTTAGGCTGGGTAACTATAGAGACAGTTAGGCTGGGTAACTACAGAGACCTTTAGGCTGGGAAACTACAGAGACCTTTGAGTTTAGGCTGGGAAACTACAGAGACCGTTAGGCTGGGTAACTATAGAGACCTTTGAGTTTAGGCTGGATAACTACAGATACCGTTAGGCTGGGAAACTACAGAGACCTTTGAGTTTAGGCTGGGTAACTGTAGAGACCTTTGGGTTTAGGCTGGGTAACTACAGAGACCGTTAGGCTGGGAAACTACAGAGACCTTTGAGTTTAGGCTGGGTAACTATAGAGACCTTTGGGTTTAGGCTGGGAAACTACAGAGACCGTTAGGCTGGGTAACTACAGAGACCTTTGAGTTTAGGCTGGGTAACTACAGAGACCTTTAGGCTGGGAAACTACAGAGACCTTTGAGTTTAGGCTGGGAAACTACAGAGACCGTTAGGCTGGGTAACTATAGAGACCTTTGGGTTTAGGCTGGGTAACTACAGATACCGTTAGGCTGGGAAACTACAGAGACCTTTGAGTTTAGGCTGGGTAACTGTAGAGACCTTTAGGTTTAGGCTGGGTAACTGTAGAGACCTTTGGGTTTAGGCTGGGTAACTACAGAGACCTTTAGGTTGGGAAACTACAGAGACCTTTGAGTTTAGGCTGGGTAACTGTAGAGACCTTTGGGTTTAGGCTGGGTAACTACAGAGACCTTTAGGTTTAGGCTGGGTAACTATAGAGACCGTTAGGCTGGGTAACTATAGAGACCTTTGGGTTTAGGCTGGGTAACTATAGAGACCATTAGGCTGGGTAACTGTAGAGACCTTTGGGTTTAGGCTGGGTAACTACAGAGACCTTTAGGCTGGGTAACTACAGAGACCTTTGAGTTTAGGCTGGGTAACTACAGAGACCTTTAGGCTGGGAAACTGTAGAGACCTTTGGGTTTAGGCTGGGTAACTACAGAGACCTTTAGGCTGGGTAACTACAGAGACCTTTGAGTTTAGGCTGGGAAACTACAGAGACCGTTAGGCTGGGTAACTATAGAGACCTTTGGGTTTAGGCTGGGTAACTACAGATACCTTTGGGTTTAGGCTGGGTAACTATAGAGACAGTTAGGCTGGGTAACTATAGAGACAGTTAGGCTGGGTAACTACAGAGACCTTTAGGCTGGGAAACTACAGAGACCTTTGAGTTTAGGCTGGGAAACTACAGAGACCGTTAGGCTGGGTAACTATAGAGACCTTTGAGTTTAGGCTGGATAACTACAGATACCGTTAGGCTGGGAAACTACAGAGACCTTTGAGTTTAGGCTGGGTAACTGTAGAGACCTTTGGGTTTAGGCTGGGTAACTACAGAGACCGTTAGGCTGGGAAACTACAGAGACCTTTGAGTTTAGGCTGGGTAACTATAGAGACCTTTGGGTTTAGGCTGGGAAACTACAGAGACCGTTAGGCTGGGTAACTACAGAGACCTTTGAGTTTAGGCTGGGTAACTACAGAGACCTTTAGGCTGGGAAACTACAGAGACCTTTGAGTTTAGGCTGGGAAACTACAGAGACCGTTAGGCTGGGTAACTATAGAGACCTTTGGGTTTAGGCTGGGTAACTACAGATACCGTTAGGCTGGGAAACTACAGAGACCTTTGAGTTTAGGCTGGGTAACTGTAGAGACCTTTAGGTTTAGGCTGGGTAACTGTAGAGACCTTTGGGTTTAGGCTGGGTAACTACAGAGACCTTTAGGTTGGGAAACTACAGAGACCTTTGAGTTTAGGCTGGGTAACTGTAGAGACCTTTGGGTTTAGGCTGGGTAACTACAGAGACCTTTAGGCTGGGAAACTACAGAGACCTTTGAGTTTAGGCTGGGTAACTACAGAGACCTTTAGGCTGGGAAACTACAGAGACCTTTGGGTTTAGGCTGGGTAACTACAGAGACCTTTAGGCTGGGAAACTGTAGAGACCTTTGAGTTTAGGCTGGGTAACTGTCGAGACCTTTGTGACAACAGTACTTCTGATGTAAAAAACAAAAGGGCCTTCTAAAATAAAAATGGATTGATTGAGGAACCTAGAAACAAGCTATTAAGGCCAGTCCATGACGCGTGCTTGCACAGTGTGTATCTGTAACACACAGTGATGTTCTCTGTAACCCATCTCGAGTGTTATTGATGTGTGATCACTGGTGATTAAGAGGTAATGTGGAACCACACCTTTTTACTGGCTGCCTTCAGTCTCTGCAGCTGCAGTATGGCTGCATCCTTCGACAGCAGCTCCAAATCTTCCTCTATCTTAGACTGGGGAAATAAAACACAATACGTTTAAATATATATATATATTAGGTTATCGTTCATTACCTCATGCTGACGTGTCCCCGTGTGGTTGTTTAATTGCGGTTGAAGCTTGTTTTAACGTGCTTTTGTGTTTGATTGTCAGCGCCGTCCTGTGTTTACCTCATTCACTGGCTTCCCAGCAGCTTCCTGGTATAGCTTTTCACAGATCTTTACCTGCAATCAATCAATCAGCCAATCAAACAATCAGCCAATAAAACAATCAGCCAATCAAACAATCAGCCAATCAAACAATCGTATCTATTTAAAAAAAACACAAAAAACATGTACTTTGTCAGATGTTGTCATAAATTGCTTTGACAGATTTAGTGTGAGAGTCTTCTACACAGACACTAGCTGGGTTACAGAGCAGTGTAACATAATCCCTGAAACACAAAAAAAGGGCCACAGGAAATCCTGTCTGTGTTTGAGGCTCTACCGTCATAGAGAGACGGTTCACGCAATTCACATAGGAAGTGTCCCCAAAACAAATGGCACCCTATTTCATATATGGTGCACTACTTTTAACCAGAGCCCTATGGACCCTAGGGTGCCATTTGGGAGGCAGTTATAATGTTTGAGACACTTACTGGGTGAATGCATTCCTTCACTTCATCCAGCAGGCCCCCGAGGTCAGGATAATTTCTGTCTTGTCTCTGGAGAACTTCCCGATAAAAGTCAAGGATTGTGAGCAGGACACAGCCGTGGTACTGGACATGGGAGAGAACAGGAGAATGGACATTGTGTTTAGTAAATGTGCTGCCGAGGTCGAGCACGATGGACATGGTGTCGATGGAACTTCTTCATTGCACTCATTCGTCTCAGACTCATGCAGGATCCCAGAGCACCAACAGATCAATCAATCAAATGTATTTTTTATAAAGCCCTTTTCACATCAGTCGATGTCACACAAAGTGCTTTACAGAAACCCGGTGTAAAACCCCGATGAGCAAGCTATGCAGAGGCAAAAGCACAGTGGCAAAAGTCCCTACAAGTCAGGAACCTAGAGAAGAACCAGGCTTTGAGGGGTGGCCTGTCCCCTTCTGGCTGTACCAGGTAGAAATGAGAAACCTAAAGAGGAGCCAGGCTCTGAGGGGTGGCCTGTCCTCTTCTGGCTGTACCAGGTGGAGATTATAAACCTAGAGAGAGGAACCAGGCTCTGAGGGGTGGCCTGTCTTCTTCTGTGTCAGTCCTTACCTTCTTGTGCTTCTTGATCTTGTCAAAGGTGACTGTCTTTAACAGGATCCTGTCATCATGAGACGTGTTTGTCTGGCTGTACCAGGTGGAGATTATAAACCTAGAGAGGAACCAGGCTCTGAGGGGTGGCCTGTCTTCTTCTGTGTCAGTCCTTACCTTCTTGTGCTTCTTGATCTTGTCAAAGATGACTGTCTTTAACAGGATCCTGTCATCATGAGACGTGTTTGTCTAGTGAAGGAAACAACAGGTACAGTATGTCAATCCACTATACAGACTCATTCACACATGACCCATCAAAATAGAATCTATCTCTGTTTAGCCATTGGGAGTGTAATGACCCATCAAAATATGATCTATCTCTGGTTAGCCATTGAGAGTGCAATGACCCATCAAAAATAGAATATATCTCTGGTTAGCCATTGAGAGTGCAATGACCCATCAAAAATAGAATATATCTCTGGTAAACCATTGGGAGTGTAATGACCCATCAAAAATAGAATCTATCTCTGGTAAACCATTGGGAAGGGTACCCATGATTTGACCACTCAAAAAGCAAAAGCATTGTGACATAAACAACAACAACAACAATAAACACATAAACAAACGTACAGTCAATAACACAATAGAAAGATCTGTGTACAGTGTGTGTAAATGAAGTAAGGTAAGGTAAGGCAATAAATAGGCCAATAGTGGTTAAATAAATGACAATTTAGCAATTAACACTGGAGTGATACAGCATATGCGCAGTTAAGGATGTATAAGTAGGAATACTGGTGTGCAAAAGAGCAGAAAAACAAAAAACACAATGGGGATGAGGTAGGTAGTTGGTTGTAAGGGCTATTTACAGATGGGCTGTGTACAGCTGCAGCGATCGGTAAGCTGCTCTGACAGCTGACGTTTAAAGTTAGTGAGGGAGATATAAGTCTCCAACTTCAGTGATTTTTCCAATTCGTTCCAGTCATTGGAAGCCGAGAACTGGAAGGAAAGGCGGCCAAAAGAGGTGTTGGCTTTGGGGATGACCAGTGCAATATACAGTGCCTTGCGAAAGTATTCGGCCCCCTTGAACTTTGCGACCTTTTGCCACATTTCAGGCTTCAAGCATAAAGATATAAAATTGTATTTTTTTTGTGAAGAATCAACAACAAGTGGGACACAATCATGAAGTGGAACGACATTTATTGGATATTTCAAACTTTTTTAACAAATCAAAAACTGAAAAATTGGGAGTGCAAAATTATTCAGCCCCTTTACTTTCAGTGCAGCAAACTCTCTCCAGAAGTTCAGTGAGGATCTCTGAATGATCCAATGTTGACCTAAATGACTAATGATGATAAATACAATCCACCTGTGTGTAATCAAGTCTCTGTATAAATGCACCTGCACTGTGATAGTCTCAGAGGTCCGTTAAAAGTGCAGAGAGCATCATGAAGAACAAGGAACACACCAGGCAGGTCCGAGATACTGTTGTGAAGAAGTTTAAAGCCGGATTTGGATACAAAAAGATTTCCCAAGCTTTAAACATCCCAAGGAGCACTGTGCAAGCAATAATATTGAAATGGAAGGAGTATCAGACCACTGCAAATCTACCAAGACCTGGCCGTCCCTCTAAACTTTCAGCTCATACAAGGAGAAGACTGATCAGAGATGCAGCCAAGAGGCCCATGATCACTCTGGATGAACTGCAGAGATCTACAGCTGAGGTGGGAGACTCTGTCCATAGGACAACAATCAAGTCGTATATTGCACAAATCTGGCCTTTATGGAAGAGTGGCAAGAAGAAAGCCATTTCTTAAAGATATCCATAAAAAGTGTATTTTAAAGTTTGCCACACGCCACCTGGGAGACACACCAAACATGGGCTCTGGTCAGATGAAACCAAAATTGAACTTTTTGGCAACAATGAAAAACGTTATGTTTGGCGTAAAAGCAACACAGCTGAACACACCATCCCCACTGTCAAACATGGTGGTGGCAGCATCATGGTTTGGGCCTGCTTTTCTTCAGCAGGGACAGGGAAGATGGTTAAAATTGATGGGAAGATGGATGGAGCCAAATACAGGACCATTCTGGAAGAAAACCTGATGGAGTCTGCAAAAGACCTGAGACTGGGACGGAGATTTGTCTTCCAACAAGACAATGATCCAAAACATAAAGCAAAATCTACAATGGAATGGTTAGAATGTGTTAGAATGGCCAAGTCAAAGTCCAGACCTGAATCCAATCAAGAATCTGTGGAAAGAACTGAAAACTGCTGTTCACAAATGCTCTCCATCCAACCTCACTGAGCTCGAGCTGTTTTGCAAGGAGGAATGGGAAAAAATGTCAGTCTCTCGATGTGCAAAACTGAAAGAGACATACCCCAAGCGACTTACAGCTGTAATCGCAGCAAAAGGTGGCGCTACAAAGTATTAACTTAATAATAATTTTGCACGCCCAATTTTTCAGTTTTTGATTTGTTAAAAAAGTTTGAAATATCCAATAAATGTCGTTCCACTTCATGATTGTGTCCCACTTGTTGTTGATTCTTCACAAAAAAATACAGTTTTATATCTTTATGTTTGAAGCCTGAAATGTGGCAAAAGGTCGCAAAGTTCAAGGGGGCCGAATACTTTCGCAAGGCACTGTACCTGCTGGAACGCGTGCTACGGGTGGGTGTTGCTATGGTGACCAGTGAGCTGAGATAAGGCGGAGCTTTACCTAGCAAAGACCAACGAGAGCATACAGGTCGCAGTGGTAGGTAGTATATGGGGCTTTGGTGACAAAACGGATGGCACTGTGATAGAATGCATCAAAATGGCTAAGCAGAGTGTTGGAGACTATTTTGAAAATGACATCACCGAAGTCAAGGATCGGTAGGATAGTCAGTTTTACGAGGGTATGTTTGGCAGCATGAGTGAAGGAGGCTTTGTTTGCGAAATAGGAAGCCGATTCTAGATTTAACTTTGGATTGGAGATGCTTAATGTGAGTCTGGATGGAGAGTTTACAGTCTAGCCAGACACCTAGGTATTTGTAGTTGTCCACATATTCTAAGTCAGAACCGTCCAGAGTAGTCATGCTAGACGGGCAGGTGGGTGTGGGCAGCGATCGGTTGAAGAGCATGCATTTCGTTTTACTAGCATTTAAGAGCAGTTGGAGGCCATGGAAGGAGTGTTGTATGGCATTGAAGCTCGTTTTTAGGTTTGTTAGCACAGTGTCCAAAGAAGGGCCAGATGTGTATGGAATGGTGTCGTCTGCATAGAGGTGGATCAAAGAATCACCCGCACCAAGAGCAACATCATTGATATATACAGAGAAAAGAGTCGGCCCGAGAATTGAACCCTGTGGCACCCCCATAGAGACTGCCAGAGACAACAGGCCCTCCGATTTGACACATTGAACTCTGTCTGCGAAGTAGTTGGTGAACCAGGCGAGGCAATCATTAGAGAAACCAAGGCTGTTCAGTCTGCCGATAAGAATACGGTGATTGACAGAGTCGAAAGCCTTGGCCAGGTCGATGAAGACGGCTGCACAGTTCCTGTCTTTTATCTATGGCGGTTATGATATCGTTTAGAGCCTTGAGCGTGGCTGAGGTGCACCCGTGACCAGCTCGGAAACCAGATTGCATAGCGGAGAAGGTACGGTGGGATTGGAAATGGTCAGTGATCTGTTTGTTGACTTGGCTTTCGAAGACTTTAGAAAGGCAGGGCAGGATGGAAAGGTAAAAGCTCTAACTGTTTGGGCACCTGGATAGCATGACAGAACTCTGCAGGTTATCTCTACAGTAGATTGCAATGCCACCCCCTTCAGCAGTTCTGTCTTGACAGAAAATTTTGTAGTTGGGGATGGAATCCTACATTGTCTTTGGGGGAGAGTTCCTGATGTACAGTATACTGTATATATAGATATATATACAGTAGTGTACTGATGAAGACAGTATATATAGAGAGATATACAGTAGTTTGCTGATGAAGACAGTATATATAGAGAGATATACAGTCGTCTACTGATGAAGACAGTATATATATAGAGAGATATACAGTAGTCTACTGATGAAGACAGTATATATATAGAGAGATATACAGTAGTCTACTGATGAAGTCAGTATATATAGAGATATACTACAGTAGTCTACTGATGAAGTCAGTATATATAGAGAGATATACAGTAGTCTACTGATGAAGACAGTATATATAGAGATATACTACAGTAGTCTACTGATGAAGACAGTATATATAGAGAGAGATATACAGTAGTTTACTGATGAAGACAGTATATATAGAGAGATATACAGTAGTCTGCTGATGAAGACAGTATACAGTTGGCAGGTCGATTAGGACATCTACTTTGTGCACGACACAAGTAATTTTTCCAACAATTGTTAACAGACAGATTATTTCACTTATGATTCACTGTATCACAATTCCAGTGGGTCATACACTAAGTTGACTGTGCCCTTAAACAGCTTGGAAAATTCCAGAAAATGATGTCATGGCTGTAGAAAAAATAGAACTGTTTGGCCATAATGACCATCGTTATGTTTGGAGGAAAAAGGGGGAGGCTTGCAAGCCGAAGAACACCATCCCAACCGTGAAGCACGGGGGTGGCAGCATCATGTTGTGGAGGGGCTTTGCTGCAGGAGAGACTGGTGCACTTCACAAAATAGATGGCATCATGAGGCGGAAAAATTATGTGGATATATTGAAGCAACATCTCAAGACATCAGTCAGGAAGTTAAAGCGTGGTTGCAAATGGGTCTTCCAAATGGACAATGACCCCAAGCATACTTCCAAAGTTGTGGCAAAATGGCTTAAGGACAACAAAGTCAAGTTATTGGAGTGGCCATCACAAAGCCCTGACCTCAATCCTATAGAACATATGTGGACAGAACTGAAAAAGCATGTCGAGCAAGGAGACCTACAAACCTGACTCAGTTACACCAGCTCTGTCAGGAGGAATGGGGCCAATATTCACCCAACTTATTGTGGGAAGCTTGTTGAAGGCTACCCAAAATGTTTGACCCAAGTTAAACAATTTAAAGGCAATGCTACCATATACTAATTGAGTGTATGTAAACTTCTGACCCACTGGGAATGTGATGAAATAAATAAAAGCTGAAATAAATAATTCTCTCTACTATTATTCTGACATTTCACATTCTTAAAATAAAGTGGTGATCCTAACTGACCTAAGACAGGACATTTTTACACAGATTAAATGTCAGGAATTGTGAAAAACTGATTTTAAATGTATTTGGCTAAAGTGTATGTAAACTTCCCACTTCAACTGACAGTATATGTAGTTTTCTAATGAAGACAGTATATAGAGAGAGATATACAGTAGTCTACTGATGAAGACAGTGTAAATATAGAGATATACAGTAGTCTATTGATGAAGACAATATATATATATAGAGAGATATACAGTAGTCTATTGATGAAGACAGTATATATAGAGATATACAGTAGTTTACTGATGAAGACAGTATATATAGAGATATACAGTAATCTACTGATGAAGACAGTATATATAGAGATATACAGTAGTCTACTGATGAAGACTACTGATGAAGACAGTATATATAGAGATATACAGTAGTTTACTGATGAAGACAATATATATAGAGAGAGATATACAGTAGTCTACTGATGAAGACAGTATATATAGAGATATACAGTAGTCTACTGATGAAGACAGTATATATATAGAGATAAACAGTAGTCTACTGATGAAGACAATATATATATAGAGAGAGATATACAGTAGTCTACTGATGAAGACAATATATATAGAGAGAGATATACAGTAGTCTACTGATGAAGACAGTATATATATAGAGATATACAGTAGTCTACTGATGAAGACAGTGTATATATATAGAGATATACAGTAGTCTACTGATGAAGACAGTATATATATAGAGATATACAGTAGTCTACTGATGAAGACAGTATATATATAGAGATATACAGTAGTCTACTGATGAAGACAGTATATATATAGAGATATACAGTAGTCTACTGATGAAGACAGTATATATAGAGATATATACAGTAGTCTACTGATGAAGACAGTATATATAGAGATATACAGCAGTCTACTGATGAAGACAGTATGTGTAACTACAGTTGGTCAGTACTTACGAAGTCTTTCTGGACTTCCTGGATCAGCTCCTGCAGTTTGGCCAGGTCCACACAGTGAGAGAACCTGTTCTTCCCACACACCCTGGACCGGGCTCTGGACCGGGCCTCCCTCTGGACCCGGGAAGTAGCACAGTCCTGACCCATAACAGCCAGAAGGAGAACCAGCAGCAGAGAGAACGGGACCACACTGGACAAACTGGGCATATTTATACTGGATCAACTGGTGCCTGCTTCGACTGGTTCAACTTGTGCCTGCTTCGACTGGATCAACTGGTGCCTGCTTCGATTGGATCAACTGGTGCCTGCTTCGACTGGGTCAACTGCTCACCTTGTCTCTATCTGAATCACCTGGTCACCTGGTTCGTTCAATTTCTGTTTGAATCACCTGATTCAAATGACCTGCCAAATATCTGACCTACAGCACATACAGGATCTGATTCACTGAATCTCTGAATCACTGATGTACAATCGACTCACTGAGTTTCCTACTCTACTAACTGACTGATTGAAAGACTGACTGAGCAAATGATTCCCTTCTTCTTCCCGTCCTCTCAGCAGGTGAGTCAGTCAGGTCTGCTCTGTTCTCCGCAGGTGAAATCTCTGTGGGTCTGGCATTCCTCTCTACAGTCACTACTAACCTTTATACGCTGCCATAGCTCCTCCTGATGATGTAACATTACACACACACACACAAACACACCTAAACGTGCACACATCTCCCTCCCTCCCTCCCTCCCTCCCTCCCTCCCTCCCTCCCTCCCTCCCTCTTTCACTGCATGTTGTCATTCTGCTCTCTGGAATGTGCAACCTGACAACAGAATGGTTGGTGTCCCGTTGAAACCTGAGGTGGGCAGATATTCTATCCCTTTGTTCATTCCTGTGGATCCACTCTGGTGTCCGGGTCCTGAGAAGCTGTACTCTGTACAGTGCAGGACAAAACACCAAACAACTACATTGCGCATCATAACAGACAGTGTATGTACGTTTATCATGTCTTCACGTATCAGGGTTGCAGTTACAACGTGACACAAGCGAAAGGTGTGTGTGGACTCGAGGACGATTTAACCAGGTCATGACATTTGAAGGCGTTTGCTTTGAATACGGCGTCCTAGATTCTATTTGCTGATGAAACCACAAGTAACGTGCTTTTCTTCAACAAATAGTTGTAATGAAACAAGAATTTAGTTGCACAATCAGCACACACCCAGAACTGTTTACAATGCAAACACCTGAATTAAATATCACTGCCAAATATTGATTGATTGATAATTGATTGTGGATATTGTGGTGAGGAGAACGATTAGATCTAACTCGTTAAGATGTTTAGATGTTGGTGGCCTGCTCTGCCTGTTCAGTCTCAGAGACAGAGACAGTGATGTTGGTGGCCTGCACGGCCTGTTCGGAGACAGAGACAGTGATGTTGGTGGCCTGCTCTGCCTGTTCAGCCTCAGAGACAGTGATGTTGGTAGCCTGCTCGGCCTGTTCAGCCTCAGAGACAGAGACATTGATGTTGGTGGCCTGCACGGCTGGCTCAGCCTCAGAGACAGAGACAGTGATGTTGGTGGCCTGCTCTGCCTGCTCAGCCTCAGAGACAGAGACAGTGATGTTGGTGGCCTGCTCAGCCTGTTCAGCCTCAGAGACAGAGACAGTGATGTTGGTGGCCTGCTCGGCCTATTCAGCCTCAGAGACAGAGACAGTGATGTTGGTGGCCTGCTCGGCCTGCTCAGCCTCAGAGACAGAGACAGAGATGTTGGTGGCCTGCTCGGCCTGCTCAGCCTCAGAGACAGAGACAGTGATGTTGGTGGCCTGCACGGCCTGCTCAGCCTCAGAGACAGAGACAGTGATGTTGGTGGCCTGCTCGTCCTGCTCAGCCTCAGAGACAGAGACAGTGATGCTGGTGGCCTGCTCAGCCTGTTCAGCCTCAGAGACAGAGACAGAGATGTCGGTGGCCTGCTCGGCCTGCTCAGCCTCAGAGACAGAGACAGAGATGTTGGTGGCCTGCTCAGCCTGTTCAGCCTCAGAGACAGAGACAGTGATGTTGGTGGCCTGCTCGGCCTGTTCAGCCTCAGAGACAGAGACAGTGATGTTGGTGGCCTGCTCAGCCTGTTCAGCCTCAGAGACAGAGACAGTGATGTTGGTGGCCTGCTCGGCCTGTTCAGCCTCAGAGACAGAGACAGTGATGTTGGTGGCCTGCTCGGCCTGTTCAGCCTCAGAGACAGAGACAGTGATGTTGGTGGCCTGCTCAGCCTGTTCAGCCTCAGAGACAGAGACAGTGATGTTGGTGGCCTGCTCAGCCTGTTCAGCCTCAGAGACAGAGACAGTGATGTTGGTGGCCTGCTCGGCCTGCTCAGCCTCAGAGACAGAGACAGTGATGACTCGGTCATAACGTCAGCCGGGTTTTAAAGCAGTGCTGGTGTAGCAGAAAGATGTTGTGGTAACAAGGTGTGGGGTTGTGGACCCGTAATCTACTTTCCTATGAGAATGAAGTGTGTGTGTGTGTTGGGGGGCTTTTAGAGTGATTCACATGCGTCAGTCAGTCGGCCTCATTTCAATGTTCCTATGCAGCCACATAGCTGCCCACTTCTGAGTTGGCAAATACTCTGACAACAGGTAGTTGTTGGCATTATGGACTTGTTGTTGTCTCTAAAGTAGACCAGGGTTGTTGTTGTCTCTAAAGTAGACCAGGGTTGTTGTTGTCTCTAAAGTAGACCAGGTTGTTGTTGTCTCTAAAGTAGACCAGGTTGTTGTTGTCTCTAAAGTAGACCAGGTTGTTGTTGTCTCTAAAGTAGACCAGGTTGTTGTTGGCTCTAAGTAGACCAGGTTGTTGTTGTCTCTAAGTAGACCAGGTTGTTGTTGGCTCTAAGTAGACCAGGTTGTTGTTGGCTCTAAAGTAGACCAGGTTGTTGTTGGCTCTAAAGTAGACCAGGTTGTTGTTGGCTCTAAAGTAGACCAGGGATTTTGTTGGCATTATGGACTTGTTGTTGTCTCTAAAGTAGACCAGGTTGATGTTGGCTCTAAAGTAGACCAGGTTGTTGTTGGCTCTAAAGTAGACCAGGTTGTTGTTGGCTCTAAAGTAGACCAGGGTTGTTGTTGTCTCTAAAGTAGACCAGGTTGTTGTTGGCTCTAAAGTAGACCAGGTTGTTGTTGGCCCTAAAGTAGACCAGGTTGTTGTTGTCTCTAAGTAGACCAGGTTGTTGTTGTCTCTAAAGTAGACCAGGTTGTTGTTGTCTCTAAAGTAGACCAGGTTGTTGTTGTCTCTAAAGTAGACCAGGTTGTTGTTGTCTCTAAGTAGACCAGGTTGTTGTTGTCTCTAAAGTAGACCAGGTTGTTGTTGGCTCTAAGTAGACCAGGTTGATGTTGTCTCTAAGTAGACCAGGTTGTTGTTGTCTCTAAAGTAGACCAGGTTGTTGTTGTCTCTAAAGTAGACCAGGTTGTTGTTGGCTCTAAGTAGACCAGGTTGATGTTGTCTCTAAGTAGACCAGGTTGTTGTTGTCATTATGGACTTGTTGTTGTCTCTAAAGTAGACCAGGTTGTTGTTGTCATTATGGACTTGTTGTTGTCTCTAAAGTAGACCAGGTTGTTGTTGGCTCTAAAGTAGACCAGGTTGTTGTTGTCTCTAAGTAGACCAGGTTGTTGTTGTCTCTAAGTAGACCAGGTTGTTGTTGTCTCTAAAGTAGACCAGGTTGTTGTTGTCTCTAAAGTAGACCAGGTTGTTGTTGTCTCTAAAGTAGACCAGGTTGTTGTTGGCCCTAAAGTAGACCAGGTTGTTGTTGTCTCTAAAGTAGACCAGGTTGTTGTTGTCTCTAAAGTAGACCAGGTTGTTGTTGGCCCTAAAGTAGAACAGGTTGTTGTTGGCCCTAAAGTAGACCATGTTGTTGTTGTCTCTAAAGTAGACCAGGTTGTTGTTGTCTCTAAAGTAGACCAGGTTTTTGTTGTCACTAAAGAAGACCAGGTTGTTGTTGGCTCTAAAGTAGACCAGGTTGTTGTTGGCTCTAAAGAAGACCAGGTTGATGTTGGCATTATGAACTTGTTGAACTCTGAAGTAGACCATTGGAATGGCTTCTAGTGCTGTTGTCCTGGCCACGTTACCATAAGGAAGTTCCAATCAACTGATCAACACACAACATTCTGATTTGGATAGTTGATATCTGTTATGTAATCCTAATAAGGGCCTAAAACCTGTTGTTAAACATGTAGGAAGTCACAGCGTGTGTTCTGATTGGCTGTTAAAGTGTAGGCCAAAAGCACCGTACTCTTTTTATTTTTTTAACCAAGCATGTCAGTTAAGAACAAATTCCTACTTACAATGACAGTCTACCCAGGCCAAACCCGGACGACGCTGGGCCAATTGTGCTCCGTCCTTTTGGGACTCACAGGAACAGCCAGTTGTGATACAGCCTGGAATCGAACCAGGGTCTGTAATGACATCACAAGCTCTGAGATGCAGTGCCTTAGACCTCTGCACCACTCGGTAGACCAGACTGGACTATTCCTTCCTGTATTAAATACCTTTATATTGTCTAGTGTATTATATACCTTTATATTGTCTGGTGTATTATATACCTTTATATTGTCTAGTGTATTATATACCTTTATATTGTCTAGTGTATTATGTACCTTTATATTGTATAGTGTATTATATACCTTTATATTGTCTAGTGTATTATATACCTTTATATTGTCTAGTGTATTATATACCTTTATATTGTCTAGTGTATTATATACCTTTATATTGTCTAGTGTATTATATACCTTTATATTGTCTAGTGTATTATGTACCTTTATATTGTCTAGTGTATTATATACCTTTATATTGTCTAGTGTATTATATACCTTTATATTGTCTGGTGTATTATATACCTTTATATTGTCTAGTGTATTATATACCTTTATATTGTCTAGTGTATTATATATCTTTATATTGTCTAGTGTATTATATACCTTTATATTGTCTAGTGTATTATATACCTTTATATTGTCTAGTGTATTATATACCTTTATATTGTCTAGTGTATTATATACCTTTATATTGTCTTTATGATATATTATATACCTTTATATTGTCTAGTGTATTATATACCTTTATATTGTCTAGTGTATTATATACCTTTATATTGTCTAGTGTATTATATACCTTTATATTGTCTAGTGTATTATATATCTTTATATTTTCTTTTGTATTATATACCTTTATATTGTATAGTGTATTATATACCTTTATATTTTCTAGTGTATTATATACCTTTATATTGTCTAGTGTATTATATACCTTTATATTGTCTTTATGATATATTATATACCTTTATATTGTCTAGTGTATTATATACCTTTATATTGTCTTTATGATGTATTACATACCTTTATATTGTCTTTATGATATATTATAGACCTTTATATTGTCTAGTGTATTATATACCTTTATATTGTCTAGTGTATTATATACCTTTATATTGTAAAGTGTATTATATACCTTTATATTGTCTTTATGATGTATTATATACCTTTATATTGTCTAGTGTATTATATACCTTTATATTGTCTTGATGATATATTATATACCTTTATATTGTCTAGTGTATTATATACCTTTACATTGTCTAGTGTATTATATACCTTTATATTGTCTAGTGTATTATATACCTTTATATTGTCTAGTGTATTATATACCTTTATATTGTCTAGTGTATTAAATACCTTTATATTGTCTAGTGTATTATATACCTTTATATTGTCTAGTGTATTATATATCTTTATATTGTCTGGTGTATTATATACCTTTATATTGTCTAGTGTATTATATACCTTTATATTGTCTAGTGTATTATATATCTTTATATTGTCTAGTGTATTATATACCTTTATATTGTCTAGTGTATTATATACCTTTATATTGTCTAGTGTATTATATACCTTTATATTGTCTAGTGTATTATATATCTTTATATTGTCTAGTGTATTATATACCTTTATATTGTCTAGTGTATTATATACCTTTATATTGTCTAGTGTATTATATACCTTTATATTGTCTTTATGATGTATTATATACCTTTATATTGTCTAGTGTATCATATACCTTTATATTGTCTAGTGTATTATATATCTTTATATTGTCTAGTGTATTATATACCTTTATATTGTCTTTATGATGTATTATATACCTTTATATTGTCTTTATGATGTATTATATACCTTTATATTGTCTAGTGTATTATATACCTTTATATTGTCTAGTGTATTATATATCTTTATATTGTCTAGTGTATTATATACCTTTATATTGTCTAGTGTATTATATACCTTTATATTGTCTTTATGATGTATTATATACCTTTATATTGTCTAGTGTATTATATACCTTTATATTGTCTAGTGTATTATATACCTTTATATTGTCTTTATGATGTATTATATACCTTTATATTGTCTAGTGTATTATATACCTTTATATTGTCTAGTGTATTATATACCTTTATATTGTCTAGTGTATTATATATCTTTATATTGTCTGGTGTATTATATACCTTTATATTGTCTAGTGTATTATATACCTTTATATTGTCTAGTGTATTATATATCTTTATATTGTCTAGTGTATTATATACCTTTATATTGTCTAGTGTATTATATACCTTTATATTGTCTAGTGTATTATATACCTTTATATTGTCTTTATGATATATTATATACCTTTATATTGTCTAGTGTATTATATACCTTTATATTGTCTAGTGTATTATATATCTTTATATTGTCTAGTGTATTATATACCTTTATATTGTCTAGTGTATTATATATCTTTATATTGTCTAGTGTATTATATACCTTTATATTGTCTAGTGTATTATATACCTTTACATTGTCTTTATGATGTATTATATACCTTTATATTGTCTAGTGTAATATATACCTTTATATTGTCTAGTGTATTATATACCTTTATATTGTCTAGTGTATTATATACCTTTATATTGTCTAGTGTATTATATACCTTTATATTGTCTAGTGTATTATATACCTTTACATTGTCTAGTGTATTATATACCTTTATATTGTCTAGTGTATTATATACCTTTATATTGTCTTTATGATATATTATATACCTTTATATTGTCTAGTGTATTATATACCTTTATATTGTCTAGTGTATTATATACCTTTATATTGTCTGGTGTATTATATACCTTTATATTGTCTAGTGTATTATATACCTTTATATTGTCTCGTGTATTATATACCTTTATATTGTCTAGTGTATTATATACCTTTACATTGTCTGATGTATTATATACCTTTATATTGTCTAGTGTATTATATACCTTTATATTGTCTAGTGTATTATATACCTTTATATTGTCTAGTGTATTATATATCTTTATATTGTCTGGTGTATTATATACCTTTATATTGTCTGATGTATTATATACCTTTATATTGTCTAGTGTATTATATACCTTTATATTGTCTAGTGCATTATATACCTTTATATTGTCTAGTGCATTATATACCTTTATATTGTCTTTATGATATATTATATACCTTTATATTGTCTTTATGATATATTATATACCTTTATATTGTCTAGTGTATTATATACCTTTATATTGTCTAGTGTATTATATACCTTTATATTGTCTAGTGTATTATGTACCTTTATATTGTATAGTGTATTACATACCTTTATATTGTCTAGTGTATTATATACCTTTATATTGTCTTTATGATATATTATATACCTTTATATTGTCTAGTGTATTATATATCTTTATATTGTCTAGTGTATTATATACCTTTATATTGTCTAGTGTATTATATATCTTTATATTGTCTAGTGTATTTTATACCTTTATATTGTCTAGTGTATTATATATCTTTATATTGTCTAGTGTATTATATACCTTTATATTGTCTGGTGTATTATATACCTTTATATTGTCTGGTGTATTATATACCTTTATATTGTCTGGTGTATTATATACCTTTATATTGTCTGATGTATTATATACCTTTATATTGTATAGTGTATTATATACCTTTATATTGTCTGATGTATTATATACCTTTATATTGTCTAGTGTATTATATACCTTTATATTGTCTAGTGTATTATATACCTTTATATTGTCTAGTGTATTATATATCTTTATATTGTCTAGTGTATTATTTACCTTTATATTTTCTAGTGTATTATATACCTTTATATTGTCTGATGTATTATATGCCTTTATATTGTATAGTGTATTATATACCTTTATATTGTCTAGTGTATTATATACCTTTATATTGTCTGATGTATTATATACCTTTATATTGTCTGATGTATTATATACCTTTATATTGTCTAGTGTATTATATACCTTTATATTGTCTAGTGTATTATATATCTTTATATTGTCTAGTGTATTATTTACCTTTATATTGTCTAGTGTATTATATATCTTTATATTGTCTAGTGTATTATTTACCTTTATATTGTCTAGTGTATTATATACCTTTATATTGTATAGTGTATTATAGACCTTTATATTGTCTAGTGTATTATATACCTTTATATTGTCTAGTGTATTATATACCTTTATATTGTATAGTGTATTATATACCTTTATATTGTATAGTGTATTATATACCTTTATATTGTCTAGTGTATTATATACCTTTATATTGTATAGTGTATTATATACCTTTATATTGTCTGGTGTATTATATACCTTTATATTGTCTAGTGTATTATATACCTTTATATTGTCCTTATTATGTATTATATACCTTTATATTGTCTGGTGTATTATATACCTTTATATTGTCTTTATGATATATTATATACCTTTATATTGTCTAGTCTATTATATACCTTTATATTGTCTAGTGTAATATATACCTTTATATTGTCTTGTGTATTATATACCTTTATATTGTCTAGTGTATTATATATATTTATATTGTCTGATGTATTATATACCTTTATATTGTCTAGTGTATTATATATCTTTATATTGTCTAGTGTATTATATACCTTTATATTTTCTAGTGTATTATATACCTTTATATTGTCTGATGTATTATATACCTTTATATTGTCTAGTGTATTATATACCTTTATATTGTCTAGTGTATTATATATCTTTATATTGTCTAGTGTATTATTTACCTTTATATTGTCTAGTGTATTATATATCTTTATATTGTCTAGTGTATTATTTACCTTTATATTGTCTAGTGTATTATATATCTTTATATTGTCTAGTGTATTATATACCTTTATATTGTCTAGTGTATTATATACCTTTATATTGTCTTTATGATATATTATATACCTTTATATTGTCTAGTGTATTATATACCTTCATATTGTCTAGTGCATTATATACCTTTATATTGTCTAGTGTATTATATACCTTTATATTGTCTTTATGATATATTATATACCTTTATATTGTCTAGTGTATTATATACCTTCATATTGTCTAGTGCATTATATACCTTTATATTGTCTTCATGATATATTATGTACCTTTATATTGTCTAGTGTATTATATACCTTTATATTGTCTAGTGTATTATTTACCTTCATATTGTCTAGTGCATTATATACCTTTATATTGTCTTTATGATATATTATGTACCTTTATATTGTCTAGTGTATTATTTACCTTCATATTGTCTAGTGTATTATATACCTTTATATTGTCTAGTGTATTATATACCTTTATATTGTCTTTATGATATATTATATACCTTTATATTGTCTAGTGTATTATATACCTTTATATTGTATAGTGTATTATATACCTTTATATTGTATAGTGTATTATATACCTTTATATTATATAGTGTATTATATACCTTTATATTGTCTTTATGATATATTATATACCTTTATATTGTCTAGTGTATTATATACCTTTATATTGTATAGTGTATTATATACCTTTATATTGTCTAGTGTATTATATACCTTTATATTGTATAGTGTATTATATACCTTTATATTGTCTTTATGATATATTATATACCTTTATATTGTATAGTGTATTATATACCTTTAGATTGTATAGTGTATTATATACCTTTATATTGTCTAGTGTATTATATACCTTTATATTGTCTAGTGTATTATATACCTTTATATTGTCTTTATGATGTATTATATACCTTTATATTGTCTAGTGTATTATATACCTTCATATTGTCTAATGTATTATATACCTTTATATTGTATAGTGTATTATATACCTTTATATTGTCTAGTGTATTATATATATTTATATTGTCTGATGTATTATATACCGTTATATTGTCTAGTGTATTATATACCTTTATATTGTCTAGTGTATTATATACCTTCATATTGTCTAGTGTATTATATACCTTTATATTGTATAGTGTATTATATACCTTTATATTGTCTAGTGTATTATATACCTTTACATTGTCTTTATGATGTATTATATACCTTTATATTGTCTAGTGTAATATATACCTTTATATTGTCTAGTGTATTATATACCTTTATATTGTCTAGTGTATTATATACCTTTATATTGTCTAGTGTATTATATACCTTTATATTGTCTAGTGTATTATATACCTTTATATTGTCTAGTGTATTATATACCTTTATATTGTCTAGTGTATTATATACCTTTATATTGTCTAGTGTATTATATATCTTTATATTGTCTAGTGTATTATATACCTTTATATTGTCTAGTGTATTATATATCTTTATATTGTCTAGTGTATTATATACCTTTATATTGTCTAGTGTATTATATACCTTTACATTGTCTTTATGATGTATTATATACCTTTATATTGTCTAGTGTAATATATACCTTTATATTGTCTAGTGTATTATATACCTTTATATTGTCTAGTGTATTATATACCTTTATATTGTCTAGTGTATTATATACCTTTATATTGTCTAGTGTATTATATACCTTTATATTGTCTAGTGTATTATATACCTTTATATTGTCTAGTGTATTATATACCTTTATATTGTCTTTATGATATATTATATACCTTTATATTGTCTAGTGTATTATATACCTTTATATTGTCTAGTGTATTATATACCTTTATATTGTCTGGTGTATTATATACCTTTATATTGTCTAGTGTATTATATACCTTTATATTGTCTCGTGTATTATATACCTTTATATTGTCTAGTGTATTATATACCTTTACATTGTCTGATGTATTATATACCTTTATATTGTCTAGTGTATTATATACCTTTATATTGTCTAGTGTATTATATACCTTTATATTGTCTAGTGTATTATATATCTTTATATTGTCTGGTGTATTATATACCTTTATATTGTCTGATGTATTATATACCTTTATATTGTCTAGTGTATTATATACCTTTATATTGTCTAGTGCATTATATACCTTTATATTGTCTAGTGCATTATATACCTTTATATTGTCTTTATGATATATTATATACCTTTATATTGTCTTTATGATATATTATATACCTTTATATTGTCTAGTGTATTATATACCTTTATATTGTCTAGTGTATTATATACCTTTATATTGTCTAGTGTATTATGTACCTTTATATTGTATAGTGTATTACATACCTTTATATTGTCTAGTGTATTATATACCTTTATATTGTCTTTATGATATATTATATACCTTTATATTGTCTAGTGTATTATATATCTTTATATTGTCTAGTGTATTATATACCTTTATATTGTCTAGTGTATTATATATCTTTATATTGTCTAGTGTATTTTATACCTTTATATTGTCTAGTGTATTATATATCTTTATATTGTCTAGTGTATTATATACCTTTATATTGTCTGGTGTATTATATACCTTTATATTGTCTGGTGTATTATATACCTTTATATTGTCTGGTGTATTATATACCTTTATATTGTCTGATGTATTATATACCTTTATATTGTATAGTGTATTATATACCTTTATATTGTCTGATGTATTATATACCTTTATATTGTCTAGTGTATTATATACCTTTATATTGTCTAGTGTATTATATACCTTTATATTGTCTAGTGTATTATATATCTTTATATTGTCTAGTGTATTATTTACCTTTATATTGTCTAGTGTATTATATATCTTTATATTGTCTAGTGTATTATTTACCTTTATATTGTCTAGTGTATTATATATCTTTATATTGTCTAGTGTATTATTTACCTTTATATTTTCTAGTGTATTATATACCTTTATATTGTCTGATGTATTATATACCTTTATATTGTATAGTGTATTATATACCTTTATATTGTCTAGTGTATTATATACCTTTATATTGTCTGATGTATTATATACCTTTATATTGTCTGATGTATTATATACCTTTATATTGTCTAGTGTATTATATACCTTTATATTGTCTAGTGTATTATATATCTTTATATTGTCTAGTGTATTATTTACCTTTATATTGTCTAGTGTATTATATATCTTTATATTGTCTAGTGTATTATTTACCTTTATATTGTCTAGTGTATTATATACCTTTATATTGTATAGTGTATTATATACCTTTATATTGTCTAGTGTATTATATACCTTTATATTGTCTAGTGTATTATATACCTTTATATTGTATAGTGTATTATATACCTTTATATTGTATAGTGTATTATATACCTTTATATTGTCTAGTGTATTATATACCTTTATATTGTATAGTGTATTATATACCTTTATATTGTCTGGTGTATTATATACCTTTATATTGTCTAGTGTATTATATACCTTTATATTGTCCTTATTATGTATTATATACCTTTATATTGTCTGGTGTATTATATACCTTTATATTGTCTTTATGATATATTATATACCTTTATATTGTCTAGTCTATTATATACCTTTATATTGTCTAGTGTAATATATACCTTTATATTGTCTTGTGTATTATATACCTTTATATTGTCTAGTGTATTATATATATTTATATTGTCTGATGTATTATATACCTTTATATTGTCTAGTGTATTATATATCTTTATATTGTCTAGTGTATTATATACCTTTATATTTTCTAGTGTATTATATACCTTTATATTGTCTGATGTATTATATACCTTTATATTGTCTAGTGTATTATATACCTTTATATTGTCTAGTGTATTATATATCTTTATATTGTCTAGTGTATTATTTACCTTTATATTGTCTAGTGTATTATATATCTTTATATTGTCTAGTGTATTATTTACCTTTATATTGTCTAGTGTATTATATATCTTTATATTGTCTAGTGTATTATATACCTTTATATTGTCTAGTGTATTATATACCTTTATATTGTCTTTATGATATATTATATACCTTTATATTGTCTAGTGTATTATATACCTTCATATTGTCTAGTGCATTATATACCTTTATATTGTCTAGTGTATTATATACCTTTATATTGTCTTTATGATATATTATATACCTTTATATTGTCTAGTGTATTATATACCTTCATATTGTCTAGTGCATTATATACCTTTATATTGTCTTCATGATATATTATGTACCTTTATATTGTCTAGTGTATTATATACCTTTATATTGTCTAGTGTATTATTTACCTTCATATTGTCTAGTGCATTATATACCTTTATATTGTCTTTATGATATATTATGTACCTTTATATTGTCTAGTGTATTATTTACCTTCATATTGTCTAGTGTATTATATACCTTTATATTGTCTAGTGTATTATATACCTTTATATTGTCTTTATGATATATTATATACCTTTATATTGTCTAGTGTATTATATACCTTTATATTGTATAGTGTATTATATACCTTTATATTGTATAGTGTATTATATACCTTTATATTATATAGTGTATTATATACCTTTATATTGTCTTTATGATATATTATATACCTTTATATTGTCTAGTGTATTATATACCTTTATATTGTATAGTGTATTATATACCTTTATATTGTCTAGTGTATTATATACCTTTATATTGTATAGTGTATTATATACCTTTATATTGTCTTTATGATATATTATATACCTTTATATTGTATAGTGTATTATATACCTTTATATTGTATAGTGTATTATATACCTTTATATTGTCTAGTGTATTATATACCTTTATATTGTCTAGTGTATTATATACCTTTATATTGTCTTTATGATGTATTATATACCTTTATATTGTCTAGTGTATTATATACCTTCATATTGTCTAATGTATTATATACCTTTATATTGTATAGTGTATTATATACCTTTATATTGTCTAGTGTATTATATATATTTATATTGTCTGATGTATTATATACCTTTATATTGTCTAGTGTATTATATACCTTTATATTGTCTAGTGTATTATATACCTTCATATTGTCTAGTGTATTATATACCTTTATATTGTATAGTGTATTATATACCTTTATATTGTCTAGTGTATTATATATATTTATATTGTCTGATGTATTATATACCTTTATATTGTCTAGTGTATTATATACCTTTATATTGTATAGTGTATTATATACCTTTATATTGTCTAGTGTATTATATATATTTATATTGTCTGATGTATTATATACCTTTATATTGTCTAGTGTATTATATACCTTTATATTGTCTTTATGATATATTATATACCTTTATAATGTCTAGTGTATTATATACCTTTATATTGTCTAGTGTATTATATACCTTTATAATGTCTAGTGTATTATATACCTTTATAATGTCTAGTGTATTATATACATCTTTATATTGTCTAGTGTATTATATACCTTTATATTGTCTAGTGTATTATATACCTTTATAATGTCTAGTGTATTATATACCTTTATAATGTCTAGTGTATTATATACCTTTATAATGTCTAGTGTATTATATACATCTTTATATTGTCTAGTGTATTATATACCTTTATATTGTCTAGTGTATTATATACCTTTATAATGTCTAGTGTATTATATACCTTTATAATGTCTAGTGTATTATATACCTTTATATTGTCTGGTGTATTATATACCTTTATAATGTCTAGTGTATTATATACCTTTATAATGTCTAGTGTATTATATACCTTTATATTGTCTAGTGTATTATATACCTTTATAATGTCTAGTGTATTATATACCTTTATAATGTCTAGTGTATTATATACCTTTATATTGTCTGGTGTATTATATGCCTTTATATTGTCTGATGTATTATATACCTTTATATTGTCTAGTGTATTATATACCTTTATATTGTCTAGTGTATTATATACCTTTACATTGTCTAGTGTATTATATATATTTATATTGTCTAGTGTATTATATATATTTATATTGTCTGATATATTATATACCTTTATAATGTCTAGTGTATTATATACCTTTATATTGTCTAGTGTATTATATACCTTTACATTGTCTGATGTATTATATACCTTTATATTGTCTAGTGTATTATATACCTTTATATTGTCTAGTGTATTATATACCTTTATATTGTCTAGTGTATTAAATACCTTTATATTGTCTAGTGTATTATATATCTTTATATTGTCTAGTGTATCATATATCTTTATATTGTCTGGTGTATTATATACCTTTATATTGTCTGGTGTATTATATACCTTTATATTGTCTAGTGTATTATATACCTTTATATTGTCTAGTGTATTATATACCTTTATATTGTCTAGTGTATTATATACCTTTATATTGTCTAGTGTATTATATACCTTTATATTGTCTAGTGTATTATATATCTTTATATTGTCTAGTGTATTATATACCTTTATATTGTCTAGTGTATTATATACCTTTATATTGTCTGATGTATTATATACCTATAGATATATATTGGCTCGGTCTTAAAGCAGTGCTGGTGTAGCAGGAAGATGTGGTGGTAACAACCTGTATGGTGGTGGACCCTCAGTCTACTTTCACCTTGAGAATTATGTGTGTGTGTGGGGGGGGCTTTTAGAGTGATTCACATGCGTCAGTCGGCCGAGTTTTAATGTTGCTATACAGCCACATAGCTGCCCACTTCTGAGTTGGCAAATACTCTGACAACAGGTTGTTGTTGGCATTATGGACTTGTTGTTGTCTCTAAAGTAGACCAGGGTTGTTGTTGGCATTATGGACTTGTTTTTGGCTCTGAAGTAGACCATTGGAATGGCTTCTAGTGCTGTTGTCATGGCCACGTTACCGTGAGGAAGTTACAATCAACTGATCAACACACAACGTTCTGATTTGGTTTGTTGATATCTGTTATGTAATCCTAATAAGGGCCTAAAACCTGTTGTTAAACATGTAGGAAGTCACAGCGTGTGTTCTGATTGGCTGTTAAAGTGTAGGCCAAAAGCACCGTACTCTTTTTATTTTTTTAACCAAGCATGTCAGTTAAGAACAAATTCCTACTTACAATGAGGGTCTACCCAGGCTAAACCCGGACGACGCTGGGCCAATTGTGCTTCGTCCTTTTGGGACTCACAGGAACAGCCAGTTGTGATACAGCCTGGAATCGAACCAGGGTCTGTAATGACATCACAAGCTCTGAGATGCAGTGCCTTAGACCTCTGCACCACTCGGTAGCCACATAGACGAGACTGGACTATTCCTTCCTGTATTAAATACCTTTATATTGTCTAGTGTATTATATACCTTTATATTGTCTGGTGTATTATATACCTTTATATTGTCTAGTGTATTATATACCTTTACATTGTCTGATGTATTATATACCTTTATATTGTCTAGTGTATTATATACCTTTACATTGTCTGATGTATTATATACCTTTATATTGTCTAGTGTATTATATACCTTTATATTGTCTAGTGTATTATATACCTTTATATTGTCTAGTGTATTATATACCTTTATATTGTCTAGTGTATTATATACCTTTATATTGTCTAGTGTATTATATACCTTTACATTGTCTGATGTATTATATACCTTTATATTGTCTAGTGTATTATATACCTTTATATTGTCTGGTGTATTATATACCTTTATATTGTCTAGTGTATTATATACCTTTATATTGTCTAGTGTATTATATACCTTTATATTGTCTGGTGTATTATATACCTTTATATTGTCTAGTGTATTATATACCTTTTTATTGACTTTATGATTTGCTGTACCATTCTTGTACACGTCAATATGTACAAGTCTTGGTCTCAATGTATCTTAGTCTTGTAATCTATGTTTGTGATGAGAGACTCTACATGCTGTGTAGATGAGAGACTCTACATGATACAATGAATCAGCTTCCAGTTTACCATCCATCCACTGCCACCTAGGAAAATGAAAATATACACACACACACACACTGCTGACCAGCCATGTCGGCCTCACCTGCCATGCCGGCCTTACCTGCCATGCCGGCCTTACCTGCCATGTCGGCCTTACCCGCCATGCCGGCCTCACCCGCCATGCCGGCCTCACCCGCCATGCCGGCCTCACCCGCCATGCCGGCCTCACCCGCCATGCCGGCCTCACCCGCCATGCCGGCCTCACCCGCCATGCCGGCCTCACCCGTCATGCCGGCCTCACCCGCCATGCCGGCCTCACACGCCATGCCGGCCTCACCCGCCATGCCGGCCTCACCCGCCATGCCGGCCTCACCCGTCATGCCGGCCTCACCCGTCATGCCGGCCTCACCCGCCATGCCGGCCTCACCCGCCATGCCGGCCTCACCCGCCATGCCGGCCTCACCCGCCATGCCGGCCTCACCCGCCATGCCGGCCTCACCCGTCATGCCGGCCTCACCCGCCATGCCGGCCTCACCCGCCATGCCGGCCTCACCCGCCGCTGCACTCTACAAACAGACTGTCCGTGGTGTTGGTCCGTGGTGTTGGTCCGTGGTGTTGGTCCGTGGTGTTGGTCCGTGGTGTTGGTCCGTGGTGTGTAACGAGGAGCCAACAGACGCTGCTCTCTACAAACAGACTGTCCGTGGTGTTGGTCCGTGGTGTGTAACGAGGAGCCAACAGACGCTCCTCTCTACAAACAGACTGTCCGTGGTGTTGGTCCGTGGTGTGTAACGAGGAGCCAACAGACGCTGCTCTCTACAAACAGACTGTCCGTGGTGTTGGTCCGTGGTGTGTAACGAGGAGCCAACAGACGCTGCTCTCTACAAACAGACTGTCCGTGGTGTTGGTCCGTGGTGTGTAACGAGGAGCCAACAGACGCTGCTCTCTACAAACAGACTGTCCGTGGTGTTGGTCCGTGGTGTGTAACGAGGAGCCAACAGACGCTGCTCTCTAAAAACAGACTGTCCGTGGTGTTGGTCCGTGGTGTGAAACGAGGAGCCAACAGACGCTGCTCTCTACAAACAGACTGTCCGTGGTGTTGGTCCGTGGTGTGTAACGAGGAGCCAACAGACGCTGCTCTCTACAAACAGACTGTCCGTGGTGTTGGTCCGTGGTGTGTAACGAGGAGCCAACAGACGCTGCTCTCTACAAACAGACTGTCCGTGGTGTGTAACGAGGAGCCAACAGACGCTGCTCTCTACAAACAGACTGTCCGTGGTGTGTAACGAGGAGCCAACAGACGCTGCTCTCTACAAACAGACTGTCCGTGGTGTTGGTCCGTGGTGTGTAACGAGGAGCCAACAGACGCTGCACTCTACAAACAGACTGTCCGTGGTGTTGGTCCGTGGTGTGTAACGAGGAGCCAACAGACGCTGCTCTCTACAAACAGACTGTCCGTGGTGTTGGTCCGTGGTGTGTAACGAGGAGCCAACAGACGCTGCTCTCTACAAACAGACTGTCCGTGGTGTTGGTCCGTGGTGTGTAACGAGGAGCCAACAGACGCTGCTCTCTACAAACAGACTGTCCGTGGTGTTGGTCCGTGGTGTGTAACGAGGAGCCAACAGACGCTGCTCTCTACAAACAGACTGTCCGTGGTGTTGGTCCGTGGTGTGTAACGAGGAGCCAACAGACGCTGCTCTCTACAAACAGACTGTCCGTGGTGTTGGTCCGTGGTGTGTAACGAGGAGCCAACAGACGCTGCTCTCTACAAACAGACTGTCTGTGGTGTGTAACGAGGAGCCAACAGACGCTGCTCTCTACAAACAGACTGTCCGTGGTGTTGGTCCGTGGTGTGAAACGAGGAGCCAACAGACGCTGCTCTCTACAAACAGACTGTCCGTGGTGTTGGTCCGTGGTGTGTAACGAGGAGCCAACAGACGCTGCTCTCTACAAACAGACTGTCCGTGGTGTTGGTCCGTGGTGTGTAACGAGGAGCCAACAGACGCTGCTCTCTACAAACAGACTGTCCGTGGTGTTGGTCCGTGGTGTGTAACGAGGAGCCAACAGACGCTGCTCTCTACAAACAGACTGTCCGTGGTGTTGGTCCGTGGTGTGTAACGAGGAGCCAACAGACGCTGCTCTCTACAAACAGACTGTCCGTGGTGTGTAACGAGGAGCCAACAGACGCTGCTCTCTACAAACAGACTGTTGGTCCGTGGTGTGTAACGAGGAGCCAACAGACGCTGCTCTCTACAAACAGACTGTCCGTGGTGTTGGTCCGTGGTGTGTAACGAGGAGCCAACAGACGCTGCTCTCTACAAACAGACTGTCCGTGGTGTTGGTCCGTGGTGTGTAACGAGGAGCCAACAGACGCTGCTCTCTACAAACAGACTGTCCGTGGTGTTGGTCCGTGGTGTGTAACGAGGAGCCAACAGACGCTGCTCTCTAAAAACAGACTGTCCGTGGTGTTGGTCCGTGGTGTGTAACGAGGAGCCAACAGACGCTGCTCTCTACAAACAGACTGTCCGTGGTGTTGGTCCGTGGTGTGTAACGAGGAGCCAACAGACGCTGCTCTCTACAAACAGACTGTCCGTGGTGTTGGTCCGTGGTGTGAAACGAGGAGCCAACAGACGCTGCACTCTACAAACAGACTGTCCGTGGTGTTGGTCCGTGGTGTGTAACGAGGAGCCAACAGACGCTGCTCTCTACAAACAGACTGTCCGTGGTGTTGGTCTGTGGTGTGTAACGAGGAGCCAACAGACGCTGCTCTCTACAAACAGACTGTCCGTGGTGTTGGTCCGTGGTGTGTAACGAGGAGCCAACAGACGCTGCTCTCTACAAACAGACTGTCCGTGGTGTTGGTCCGTGGTGTGAAACGAGGAGCCAACAGACGCTGCACTCTACAAACAGACTGTCCGTGGTGTTGGTCCGTGGTGTGTAACGAGGAGCCAACAGACGCTGCTCTCTACAAACAGACTGTCCGTGGTGTTGGTCCGTGGTGTGTAACGAGGAGCCAACAGACGCTGCTCTCTACAAACAGACTGTCCGTGGTGTTGGTCCGTGGTGTGTAACGAGGAGCCAACAGACGCTGCTCTCTACAAACAGACTGTCCGTGGTGTTGGTCCGTGGTGTGTAACGAGGAGCCAACAGATGCTGCTCTCTACAAACAGACTGTCCGTGGTGTTGGTCCGTGGTGTGTAACGAGGAGCCAACAGACGCTGCTCTCTACAAACAGACTGTCCGTGGTGTTGGTCCGTGGTGTGTAACGAGGAGCCAACAGACGCTGCTCTCTACAAACAGACTGTCTGTGGTGTGTAACGAGGAGCCAACAGACGCTGCTCTCTACAAACAGACTGTCCGTGGTGTTGGTCCGTGGTGTGAAACGAGGAGCCAACAGACGCTGCTCTCTACAAACAGACTGTCCGTGGTGTTGGTCCGTGGTGTGTAACGAGGAGCCAACAGACGCTGCTCTCTACAAACAGACTGTCCGTGGTGTTGGTCCGTGGTGTGTAACGAGGAGCCAACAGACGCTGCTCTCTACAAACAGACTGTCCGTGGTGTTGGTCCGTGGTGTGTAACGAGGAGCCAACAGACGCTGCTCTCTACAAACAGACTGTCCGTGGTGTTGGTCCGTGGTGTGTAACGAGGAGCCAACAGACGCTGCTCTCTACAAACAGACTGTCCGTGGTGTGTAACGAGGAGCCAACAGACGCTGCTCTCTACAAACAGACTGTTGGTCCGTGGTGTGTAACGAGGAGCCAACAGACGCTGCTCTCTACAAACAGACTGTCCGTGGTGTTGGTCCGTGGTGTGTAACGAGGAGCCAACAGACGCTGCTCTCTACAAACAGACTGTCCGTGGTGTTGGTCCGTGGTGTGTAACGAGGAGCCAACAGACGCTGCTCTCTACAAACAGACTGTCCGTGGTGTTGGTCCGTGGTGTGTAACGAGGAGCCAACAGACGCTGCTCTCTAAAAACAGACTGTCCGTGGTGTTGGTCCGTGGTGTGTAACGAGGAGCCAACAGACGCTGCTCTCTACAAACAGACTGTCCGTGGTGTTGGTCCGTGGTGTGTAACGAGGAGCCAACAGACGCTGCTCTCTACAAACAGACTGTCCGTGGTGTTGGTCCGTGGTGTGAAACGAGGAGCCAACAGACGCTGCACTCTACAAACAGACTGTCCGTGGTGTTGGTCCGTGGTGTGTAACGAGGAGCCAACAGACGCTGCTCTCTACAAACAGACTGTCCGTGGTGTTGGTCTGTGGTGTGTAACGAGGAGCCAACAGACGCTGCTCTCTACAAACAGACTGTCCGTGGTGTTGGTCCGTGGTGTGTAACGAGGAGCCAACAGACGCTGCTCTCTACAAACAGACTGTCCGTGGTGTTGGTCCGTGGTGTGAAACGAGGAGCCAACAGACGCTGCACTCTACAAACAGACTGTCCGTGGTGTTGGTCCGTGGTGTGTAACGAGGAGCCAACAGACGCTGCTCTCTACAAACAGACTGTCCGTGGTGTTGGTCCGTGGTGTGTAACGAGGAGCCAACAGACGCTGCTCTCTACAAACAGACTGTCCGTGGTGTTGGTCCGTAGTGTGTAACGAGGAGCCAACAGACGCTGCACTCTACAAACAGACTGTCCGTGGTGTTGGTCCGTGGTGTGAAACGAGGAGCCAACAGACGCTGCACTCTACAAACAGACTGTCCGTGGTGTTGGTCCGTGGTGTGTAACGAGGAGCCAACAGACGCTGCATTTGACACATTTATGAAAATGTTTATTCCAGTTGCTAATAAGCAGGCACCTATTAAGAAAATGACGGTTAAAAACGGTTAAATCCCTGCGGAATGATGTGGAATTGAAAAATGGTATGGTTGAGAGGGATGAGGCAAAAGGAATGGCAAATAAGTCTGGCTGCACAACCTATTGGCAAACATATTGCAAATTGAGAAATCATGTGACTAATAAAGGTAAATAACATAAAAAAAATATATAGTAAAAAGCTTTGAAGCATCTTCAATAACAATTTGGGAAAAAATTCAGCTCCATCATGAATCAGGTGGCTCATTCATCACAAAACTGACTGATTTTGCCAACTTTAAGGATTTTTTCATTGGCAAAATAAGCTAATTTAGGCATGACATGCCAGCAACAAACGCTGACACTACACATCCAAGTTTAACCGACCAAATTACGCAAGACAAGCATTGTAATTGTGAATTACGACAAAGTGAGTGTGGAAGAGGTGAAAAAATGATTGTTTTCTATCAACAATGACAAGCCACCCGTGTCTGACAACTTGGATAGAAAAAAAACTGAGGATAATAGCAGATGATATTGCCACTCCTATTTGCCATATTTTAAATGTAAGCCTACTGGAAAGTATGTTGCCCTCAGGCCTTGAGGGAAGCTAAAGTTATTCCCCTCCCTAATAATAGTAAAGCCCCCTTTACTGGCTCAAATAGCTGACCAACCTTTAGTAAACTTTTGGAAAAAATGGTGTTTGACCAGATACAATGTTATCTGGTCAAACACTTTCAGAACGCGTATAGGAAAGTACGTTCAACAGGCATAGCACTTACACAAATGACTGATGATTGGCTGAGAGAAATTGATTAACAAGATTGTGGGGGGCTGTTTTGTTAGACCTCAGTGTGGCTTTTGACATTATCGAACATAATCTGATGCTGGAAAAACGTACGTGTTATGGCTTTACACCCCCTGCTATAATGTGGATAAAGAGTTACCTAACTAACATTATTATCTAACAGAACACAGATGGTGTTCTTTAATGAAAGCCCCCCCCCCCCCCAACATAATCCAGTTAGAATCAGGAATTCCCCAGGGCAGCTGTCTCGGCCCCTCACATTTTTCAATCTTGACTAACAACATGCCACTGGCTTTGATTAAATCCAGTGTGTCTGTGTATGCGGATGACTCAACACTATACACGTCAGCTACCACAGCGACTGAAATGACTGCAGCACTTACCAAAGAGCTGCAGTTAGTTTCAAAGTGGGTGGCAAGGAATAAGTTAGTCCTAAATATTTCTAAAACTAAAACAGTTGTATTTGGGATAAATAATTCACTACACCATAAACCTCAACTAAAATTGATGTGACTAAACTGCTTAGAGTAACCCTGGGTTGTAAAAATGTCATGGTCAAAGCATGTTGATACAACAGTAGCTAATATGGGGGGGGGGGGAGTCTGTCCATGATGAGGCCCTACTCTGCCTTCTTAACAACACCGTCAACAAGGCAGGTCCTACAGACCCTGGTTTTGTCGCGCCTGGACAACTGTTCAGTCGTGTGGGCAGGTACCACAGAAAGGTACTTCATCACTAGGTTTTGACATGTTGAATGCACCGAGCTGTCTGTTTCAACTACTGGCACACAGCTCAGACACCCATGCATACCCCACAAGACATGCCACCAGAGGTCTCTTCACAGTCCCCAAGTCCAGAACAGACTACGGGAGGTGCACAGTACTACATAGAGCCATGACTACATGGAACTCTATTCCACATCAGGTAACTGATGCAAGCAGTAGAATCAGATTTAAAAACAGATAAATATACACCTTATGGAACAACGGGGACTGTGCATACACACACACACACACACAATGACATATGCACTATACACACACGTACACATGGCTTTTGTATTGTAAATATATGGTACTGGTGGAGTATGGGACCAAGGGCACGCAGTGTGTTGTGAAATCCGTGAATGTTTTCAGCGTGTGCTGTGGGAATGCCCCGGGGGGGTTGTTGAGTTCTAGGGGGAAAGACAACATTATAATCTCTGTGCTTATTGGACCAAAATGTTGCCAATAGATCCAATAGTGATGCTTCTTTGTATGAAAAAGTACAAAAAATGTAGTGACTCGCTACTGGAAGTGTCTCTGGATAAGAGAGTGTGATAACTTGTCAGATCGCCAATGGAGACAACTACAAATAATATGTGTACAACGGTGGATTCCAACGCAGCAAAATGGCTGCTCACATTTAAGGAAGGTGTCCTTATGGAACTGTCCACGGCCCGGATCCACAGGGCCAGGGTGTCCACTCTCCACGGCCCGGATCGACGGGGCCAGGGTGTCCACTCTCCATGGCCCGGATCCACAGGGGCCAGAGTGTCCACTCTCCACGGCCAGGATCCACAGGGCCAGAGTGTCCACTCTCCACTGCCCGGATCGACGGGACCAGGGTGTCCACTCTCCACGGTTAGGATCCACAGGGCCAGGGTGTCCACTCTCCACGGCCAGGATCCACAGGGACCAGGGTGTCCACTCTCCAAGGCCAAGATCCACAGGACCAGGGTGTCCACTCTCCACGGCCAGGATCCACAGGACCAGGGTGTCCACTCTCCACGGCCAAGATCCACAGGGACCAGGGTGTCCACTCTCCACGGCCAGGATCCACAGGGACCAGGGTGTCCACTCTCCACGGCCAGGATCCACAGGGACCAGGGTGTCCACTCTCCAAGGCCAGGATCCACAGGGACCAGGGTGTCCACTCTCCAAGGCCAGGATCCACAGGGCCAGGGTGTCCACTCTCCACGGCCAGGATCCACAGGACCAGGGTGTCCACTCTCCACGGCCAGGATCCACAGGACCAGGGTGTCCACTCTCCACGGCCAGGATCCACAGGGACCAGGGTGTCCACTCTCCAAGGCCAAGATCCACAGGACCAGGGTGTCCACTCTGGAGCATTTATCCAACTGACCGATACATCCTTGAATCATATCTAACTATTTCTGATGTGTGTATTGTGATGTATTGTTCAATAGATGTACTGTGTAATGTTTATTTATTTATTCTCAATAGATGTACTATGTAATGTTTATTTATTTATTCTCAATAGATGTACCGTGTAATGTTTATTTATTTATTCTCAATAGATGTACTATGTAATGTATATTTATTTATTCTCAATAGATGTACTGTGTAATGTATATTTATTTATTCTCAATAGATGCAACATATGCTATCAGATGTTCTTGGTGGGTGGTGGTGGTGGGGGCACACGTGTTTTATGAATCCTATAAATTATAATAATAAACATTTGATGTGTGGGGGGGGAAATAAAAAAGTACAAGGACCCCTGTTAAGATTCCTTTATTGTCCAATTGTACACAAAGTCCAATGGAGATTCAGCTTCAGCTTTATGTTCAGGCACCTGCTTAGCCAGCCTGTCAGCAACTGCAGTACAGTAGGACCCCTTATCAAAGCACAGGAAGCAGCATGCAAACTCTAGACTTGACTGTCAGCTCTACTTGCCAATACTCATAGTTATTATGCTCTAGTATAGCAGCAATACTTATCAGTAGGTATCAGTTATGTTGCAGGTATTGAGCTGCCTTTGATACAATGAGTGATGGGCCCAACTGAAGAGATTGTATATGAGGAGAAAGATGGATCAGACACAGGTTCAACCCCGTCTACATGCTGGCTGGTTACCTACATACTATAGTATGAGGGATGGGGGTTTCCTGTTTATTCAACTCTCTCTCTCTCTGTCTCTCTCTCTGTCTCTCTCTCTCTGTCTCTCTCTGTCTCTCTCTCTCTCTCTCTCTCTCTCTCTCTGTTTCTTTAAAATGACAAAAGATACCAGGCAGACAGGAAGCTGTCAACTGAGGAGGGAGTTTTACTCTTCATTCATTCCTCTGTCTCTCTCTCTCTCTCTCTCTCTCTCTCTCTCTCTCTCCTTTCTCATACACACCTGCTGCAATGGTACCTTCAGTTCTGATAAATTCAATGTGTTAATTTTAGAAGTTTTTGTCACTAAGTGTTTACAGCCAAGCCACATGATTTCACTCACAACCACTTTTGCTGACATGAGTTTAGGAACGTGTATCTATTGCCTATGAAGGTAAATTACACTGCACATGCCCAAATTAACAAATGACTCCTGTTTAGAACAATGAATGCTGCCATGAACGAGATTATGCAGCATTACTGACAACCATGCATAACCCATGCAGACAACTCATTTAGACTTGTGTAGTAAGTAAATAGTGAAGAGCCTTGTCCAAGCCAGAACAGCCCATAGGCCAGGAGCATATCGGGCAGGGTGGCAGGGTAGCCTAGTGGTTAGAGGCAGGTAGCCTAGTGGTTAGAGCGTTGGACAAGTAACCGAAAGGTTGCAAGTTCAAATCCCTGAGCTGACAAGGTACAAAATCTGTTATTCTGCTCCTGAACAAGGCAAGTGTAAACTCGGAAGGAAGAACCATTTGGGTTCCACATTTTTTAAGAGGGCCATTTATTTATTTAACTAGGCAAGTCAGTTAAGAACAAATTCTTATTTTCAATGACGACCTAGGAACAGTGGGGTAACTGTCTCTCTCTCTCTGTCTCTCTCTCTCTGTCGCTCTGTCTCTCTCTCTCTCTGTCTCTCCCTCTCTCTATCTCGGTCTCTCTCTCTGTCTCTCTCTCTCTGTCTCTCTCTCTGTCTCTCTCTCTCTGTTTCTCTCTCTCTCTGTTTCTCTCTCTCTCTGTCTCTCTCTCTCTGTCTCTCTCTCTCTCTCTCTCTCTCTCTCACTCTCTAACTGAACCCACTGTTCCTAGGCCGTCATTGAAAATAAGAATTTGTTCTTAACTGACTTGCCTGGTTAAATAAATAAATGGCCCTCTTAAAAAATGGGTTCCAAAAGGGTTCTTTGACTGTTCCCTTAGCAGCACCCCTTTTGGTTCCAGGTAGAACCCTCTGTAGAAAGGGTTCTACATGGAACCCAAATGGTTCTACCTGGAACCAAAAAGCGTTCTTCAAAGGGTTCTCCTATGGGGATAGCCGTAGGACCCTTTTAGGTCCTGCATAATATCTTTTTTCCTGAGAGTGGATATTGTAAGGCAGCTTGATGTACAGTACACCCCCTGGACAGGACACTAGTCTATTTCCTGTTTCTGTAGAGACAGCTTGATGTACCAGTACACCCCCTGGACAGGACACTAGTCTATTTCCTGTTTCTGTAGAGACAGCTTGATGTACCAGTACACCCCCTGGACAGGACACTAGTCTATTTCCTGTTTCTGTAGTGAGACAGCTTGATGTACCAGTACACCCCCTGGACAGGACACTAGTCTATTTCCTGTTTCTGTAGTGAGACAGCTTGATGTACCAGTACACCCCCTGGACAGGACACTAGTCTATCTCCTGTTTCTGTAGTGAGACAGCTTGATGTACCAGTACACCCCCTGGACAGGACATTAGTCTATTTCCTGTTTCTGTAGTGAGACAGCTTGATGTACCAGTACACCCCCTGGACAGGACACTAGTCTATCTCCTGTTTCTGTAGTGAGACAGCTTGATGTACCAGTACACCCCCTGGACAGGACATTAGTCTATTTCCTGTTTCTGTAGTGAGACAGCTTGATGTACCAGTACACCCCCTGGACAGGACACTAGTCTATCTCCTGTTTCTGTAGTGAGACAGCTTGATGTACCAGTACACCCCCTGGACAGGACACTAGTCTATCTCCTGTTTCTGTAGTGAGACAGCTTGATGTACCAGTACACCCCCTGGACAGGACACTAGTCTATCTCCTGTTTCTGAAGACAGCTTGATGTACACGTACACCCCCTGGACAGGACACTAGTCTGTCTCCTGTTTCTGTAGTGAGACAGCTTGATGTACCAGTACACTCCCTGGACATGATGCTAGTTTGGCTTATATGGGGTCACAATGTCACCTAAACATTGTATATATTTTGAGGGCTGTTATATCATTGTAATGTACAGTATAATAACTTTCTCATCTCAGTGTATCAGTGACTCTTCCTGTATTTCCAATTTGGTGTGGTTTATTCATCTACTTCCTGGTACAGTCCTTTGGTGAGGTTTATTCACCTACTTCCTGGTACAGTCCTTTGGTGTGGTTTATTCATCTACTTCCTGTTACTGTACAGACCTTTGGGCTGCATTCCAAACACTTAACAGACACACACTATCCCCTCAGCCCTCAAATTAAGTGGACACTTCTGATGACGTTCTGTGACGTCAGACAAGTTTACACTTGCAGGGCAAGGGGTGAGGGGTGAAGGGTGAGGGGTGAAGGGGTGAAGGGGCGAGGGATGAGGGGTGAGGGGCGAGGGGCGAGGGGTGAGGGGGTGAGGGGCGAGGGGTGAGGGGGTGAGGGGTGAGGGGCGAGGGGCGAAGGGCGAGGGGTGAGGGGCGAGGGGCGAGGGGTGAGGGGCGAGGGGCGAGGGGTGAGGGGGTGAGGGGTGAGGGGCGAGGAGGTAAGGGCGAGTGGTGAGGGGCGAGGGGTGAGGGGGTAAGGGGTGAGGGGCGAGGGGGTAAGGAAGGAGTGAATTATAAATGGACCGCCTTTGCCCGGAAATTCGTCACTCGTTCGTCCCGCGACGATTGTTATTTCAGCCTCTTACTTACACTTGTATGTTGACTCCATATTGACGTTGAGGTTTTAAGTTTTGGTTAACTTTTCTTAGCTGATGTACAATCATCGCAAATTGAATTATGGGGCGTTTCAGGCCCCCAGAAGTGAACATAATTGTACACTTGCACAACAAGACTAAAAAAAATGAAGGCTGAGGAGCTTACATTGCAAACTTCCCTTGCTTGGCTAGTGATTTGGATCGATGACAAATATAGCCGAGGGTGATTCGCCCAAGGGCATAAGGCGAGGATAAGTGGATGTGCTCTTTTATGAGTTTGAAACGCAGCTCAGGTGTGGTTTATTCATCTACTTCCTGGTACCTGTACATTAAGGCTTTGTGTCCACAGTAACTAGACTACCATTAGCATCGTACAACATTTACAGGAAAATCCCAGCTCCACATTGTGTTGACGAAACAAATCACAGCACACCCTCGTAATATGAGCGATGGATTTAGGTGTGCGTTCTGAATGATGGGCCTGGGATTCATGAAACAGTGTATGTAATACGACATCCTCCTTCTCTGGTTAACTTCAATGACTAAAGCAACAAGGGGACAGAATTATCCTCTCACGGAGTTGTATCTAACCTCTGTATGATTTTATTGTGTGTGTGTGTGTGTGTGTGTGTGTGTGTGTGTGTGTGTGTGTGTGTGTGTGTGTGTGTGTGTGTGTGTGTGTGTGTGTGTGTGCGTGCGTGCGTGCGTGTGCGTGTGTGTGTCTGTGTATACAAACAAAACCAGTCCTCTGCTAGATTATTATCATTTGTCAGACTCATCTGATTGTATTTCTAAACTTCACAAAAAATAGTTGTTGGACCTGCTTTGGTCTGTAACCACATCAAGTGTGAAGGGACAGGCTCCTCCCTGCCTGCCTACCCTGTCTTTCCTGTCTTCACAAGCATTTCGCTACACTCGCATTAACAGCTGCTAACCATGTGTATGTGACTAATACAATTTAATTGTATTTTATTTGCCCTCCCTGTTTGCCCTGTCTGTCTGCCCTGTCTGTCTGCCCTGTCTGTCTGCCATGTCTGTCTGCCCTGTCTGTCTGTCCTCCCTGTCTGTCCTCCCTGTCTGCCCTCCCTGTCTGTCCTCCCTGTCTGTCCTCCCTGTCTGCCCTCCCTGTCTGCCCTCCCTGTCTGCCCTCCCTGTCTGTCTGCCATGTCTGTCTGCCCTGTCTGTCTGTCCTTCCTGTCTGTCCTCCCTGTCTGCCCTCCCTGTCTGGCCTCCCTGTCTGCCCTCCCTGTCTGTCCTCCCTGTCTGCCCTCCCTGTCTGCCCTCCCTGTCTGCCCTCCCTGTCTGTCTGCCCTCCCTGTCTGTCTGCTCTCCCTGTATGCCCTCTCAGTGTCTGCCCTCCCTGTTTGCCCTCCCTGTCTGCCCTCTCTGTCTGCCCTCCCTGTCTGCCCTCTCTGTCTGCCCTCCCTGTTGGCCCTCCCTGTCTGCCCTCCCTGTCTGTCCTCCCTGTCTGCCCTCTCTGCTGTCCTCGCTGTCTGTCCTCCATGTCTGTCCTCCTTGTCTGTCCTCCCTGTCTGCCCTCTCTGTCTGTCCTCCCTGTGTGTCCTCCTTGTCTCTCCTCCCTGTCTGTCCTCCCTGTCTGCCCTCCCAGTCTGCCCTCCCTGTCTGCCCTCTCTGCTGTCCTCCCTGTCTGTCCTGCCTGTCTGTTCTCCCTGTCTGTCCTCCTTGTCTCTCCTCCCTGTCTGTCCTCCTTGTCTGCCCCCCCTGTCTGCCCTCTCTGTCTGCTCTCCCTGTCTGCCCTCCCTGTCTGCCCTCTCTGCTGTCCTCCCTGTCTGTCCTCCCTGTCTGTCCTCCCTGTCTGCCCTCTCTGTCTGTCCTCCCTGTGTGTCCTCCTTGTCTCTCCTCCCTGTCTGCCCTCCCTGTCTGCCCTCTCTGCTGTCCTCCCTGTCTGTCCTCCTTGTCTGTCCTCCCTGTCTGTCCTCCTTGTCTCTCCTCCCTGTCTGTCCTCCCTGTCTCTCCTCCCTGTCTGTCCTCCCTGTCTCTCCTCCCTGTCTGTCCTACTTGTCTGCCCTCCCAAGTCTGCAGACGTGTGTGTGTTTGTTATATGACTCACAGTTTATCATCAGTGACTTAGCAGAGCATGCTCATTGTATATTTTTCACATTTCATCACGACAAAGTTTGCTTGTATACATTTTAGTTAGAGTCTTTGTTAGAGTCTTTGTTAGAATCTTTGTTAGAGTCTTTGTTAGAATCTTTGTTAGAATCTTTGTTAGAATCTTTGTTAGAGTCTTTGTTAGAATCTTTGTTAGAATCTTTGTTAGAATCTTTGTTAGAATCTTTGTTAGAATCTTTGTTAGAATCTTTGTTAGAATCTTTGTTAGAATCTCGGGCTGCAGTTATCTGCACTTCTGATACTGATACAAATGTTGTTCGCCTTAAGGAGATGTTTCATAATTTTAGACAGGCCAGGCCATAAGACATTTGTACCATCTTTGTACCATCTCATCACAATGAACATACAGACGTAGGATCTTAATTTGAGCCAGTTTGCGAGAGTAGAAAAATAATCCTGCCACAACAGGAAATGTGAATTATTTTATAATTAATGCCATTTTTCGTAAGGGAAAAGCAAGTCTGAAATGTCAGACTTCAAAAGCCTTTTCAAACCTTCAATACAGGTTTAAAAATGTTCTCCTGCAACAGGGTGGTCAAATTAAGATTCTACATCTGTAGGGGAATTACCAGTCTGTGTTTTCAATAGCCATTCCTATACTATAGTAAAATAGACTACTCTCTCTCTCTATCGTCTTGGGGTGCATCCTAAATGGCACGTTATTCCCTATATAGTGCACTACTTTAGACCAGAGCCCTATTCCCTATATAGTACACTACTTTAGACCAGAGCCCTATTCCCTATATAGTACACTACTTTAGACCAGAGCCCTATTCCCTATATAGTGCACTACTTTAGACCAGAGCCCTATTCCCTATATAGTGCACTACTTTAGACCAGAGAGCCCTATTCCCTATATAGTGCACTACTAGTTCTAGGGGCCCTGTAGTAGTGCACTACTAGTCCTAGGGGCCCTGTAGTAGTGCACTATATGGGGAATATGGTGCCATTTGGGAATATGACATAAAGCACTGGCAGGTAACCTGACCTTAGCTGTGTCTGTTATTCTGTATGATAAACACTGTTGAAGTCTATATGGGAGGATGGGCACTGTCTGTATGATAAACACTGTTGAAGTCTATATGGGAGGATGGGGACTGTCTGTATGATAAACACTGTTGAAGTCTGTATGGGAGGATGGGGACTGTCTGTATGATAAACACTGTTGAAGTCTGTATGGGAAGATGGGGACTGTCTGTATGATAAACACTGTTGAAGTCTGTATGGGAGGATGGGGACTGTCTGCATGATAAACACTGTTGAAGTCTGTAGGGGAGGATGGGGACTGTCTGTATGATAAACACTGTTGAAGTCTGTATGGGAGGATGGGGACTGTCTGCATGATAAACACTGTTGAAGTCTGTACGGGAGGATGGGGACTGTCTGTATGATAAACACTGTTGAAGTCTATATGGGAGGATGGGGACTGTCTGTATGATAAACACTGTTTAAGTCTATATGGGAGGAGGGGGACTGTCTGTATGATAAACACTGTTGAAGTCTGTGTGGGAGGATGGGGACTGTCTGTATGATAAACACTGTTGAAGTCTGTAGGGGAGGATGGGGACTGTCTGTATGATAAACACTGTTGAAGTCTGTAGGGGAGGATGGGGACTGTCTGTATGATAAACACTGTTGAAGTCTGTAGGGGAGGATGGGGACTGTATGTATGATAAACACTGTTGAAGTCTGTAGGGGAGGATGGGCACTGTCTGTATGATAAACACTGTTGAAGTCTGTATGGGAGGATGGGCACTGTCTGTATGATAAACACTGTTGAAGTCTGTATGGGAGGATGGGGACTGTCTGTATGATAAACACTGTTGAAGTCTGTAGGGGAGGATGGGGACTGTCTGTATGATAAACACTGTTGAAGTCTGTATGGGAGGATGGGGACTGTCTGTATGATAAACACTGTTGAAGTCTGTAGGGGAGGATGGGGACTGTCTGTATGATAAACACTGTTGAAGTCTGTATGGGAGGATGGGGACTGTCTGCATGATAAACACTGTTGAAGTCTGTATGGGAGGATGGGGACTGTCTGCATGATAAACACTGTTGAAGTCTGTATGGGAGGATGGGGACTGTCTGTATGATAAACACTGTTGAAGTCTATATGGGAGGATGGGGACTGTCTGTATGATTAACACTGTTGAAGTCTGTATGGGAGGATGGGGACTGTCTGTATGATAAACACTGTTGAAGTCTATATGGGAGGATGGGACTGTCTGCATGATAAACACTGTTGAAGTCTATATGGGAGGATGGGACTGTCTGCATGATAAACACTGTTGAAGTCTATATGGGAGGATGGGGACTGTCTGTATGATAAACACTGTTGAAGTCTATATGGGAGGATGGGCACTGTCTGTATGATAAACACTGTTGAAGTCTGTATAGGAGGATGGGGACTGTCTGTATGATAAACACTGTTGAAGTCTGTATGGGAGGAGGGGGACTGTCTGTATGATAAACACTGTTGAAGTCTGTACGGGAGGATGGGGACTGTCTGTATGATAAACACTGTTGAAGTCTGTATGGGAGGATGGGGACTGTCTGTATGATAAACACTGTTGAAGTCTATATGGGAGGATGGGGACTGTCTGTATGATAAACACTGTTGAAGTCTATATGGGAGGATGGGGACTGTCTGTATGATAAACACTGTTGAAGTCTGTATGGGAGGATGGGACTGTCTGTATGATAAACACTGTTGAAGTCTGTATGGGAGGATGGGGACTGTCTGAATCCTATAATAAACTAATATGATGAGAAAATATTGTATGTGACAAGTACAGAATCTGAAAGGACCCAGAATGGATGATCATGGATATTGGGGAGAGACTGAGGGGGCTTGTCTGATCATGGATATTGGGGAGAGACTGAGGGGGCTTGTCTGATCATGGATATCTGGAGAGACTGGGGGGGCTTGTCTGACCATGGATATCTGGAGAGACTGAGGGGGCTTGTCTGACCATGGATATTGGGGAGAGACAGAGGGGGCTTGTCTCACCATAGATATTGGGGAGAGACAGAGGGGGCTTGTCTGATCATGGATATTGGGAGAGACAGAGGCGGCTTGTCTGACCATGGATATTGGGAGAGAATGAGGGGGCTTGTCTGACCATGGATATTGGGAGAGACTGAGGGGGCTTGTCTGATCATGGATGTTGGGAGAGACTGAGGGGGCTTGTCTGACCATGGATATTGGGAGAAACTGAGGGGGCTTGTCTGACCATGGATATTGGGGAGAGACAGAGGGGGCTTGTCGGACCATGGATATTGGGAGAGACTGAGGGGGCTTGTCTGACCATAGATATTGGGGAGAGACAGAGGGGGCTTGTCTGACCATGGATATTGGGGAGAGACAGAGGGGGCTTGTCTGACCATGGATATTGGGAGAGACTGAGGGGGCTTGTCTGACCATAGATATTGGGAGAGACTGAGGGGGCTTGTCTGACCATAGATATTGGGAGAGACTGAAGGTGCTTTCCTAACCCTAACCCAGTGTTTCTAACCCTAACCCAGTGTTCCCTAACCCTAACCCAGTGTTTCCTAACCCTAACCCAGTGTTCCCTAACCCTAACCCAGTGTTTCCTAACCCTAACCCAGTGTTTTCTAACCCTAACCCAGTGTTTCCTAACCTTAACCCAGTGTTTACTAACCCAGTGTTTCCTAACCCTAACCCAGTGTTTCCTAACCCTAACCCAGTGTTTCCTAACCTTAACCCAGTGTTTCCTAACCCTAACCCAGTGTTTCCTAACCCTAACCCAGTGTTTCCTAACCTTAACCCAGTGTTTACTAACCCAGTGTTTCCTAACCCTAACCCAGTGTTTCCTAACCCTAACCCAGTGTTTCCTAACCTTAACCCAGTGTTTCCTAACCCTAACCCAGTGTTTCCTAACCCTAACCCAGTGTTCCCTAACCATAACCCAGTGTTTCCTAACCCAGTGTTTCCTAACCCAGTGTTTCCTAACCCTAAACCAGTGTTACTCGACCCAGTGTTTACTAACCCAGTGTTTCCTAACCCTAACCCAGTGTTTCCTAACCCTAACCCAGTGTTTCCTAACCCTAAACCAGTGTTACTCGACCCAGTGTTTACTACCCCTAACCCAGTGTTTACTAACCCAGTGTTTACTAACTCAGGGTTCTCTAAAAACTGGTCCTGGGGACCTGAAGAGGAGCGCTTTTTCCCCCATCTCATAATCAAGCCTTTTGTTGAATCAGGTGTGTTAGTGCAAGGGCAAAAGTAAAAATGCTTTCCCCATGGATAATAGTGTGTTTCTCCCCATGGATAATAGTGTGTTTCTCCCCATGGATAATAGTGTGTTTTCCCATGGATAATAGTGTGTTTTGCCCATGGATAATAGTGTGTTTTTCCCCATGGATAATAGTGTGTTTTTCCCCATGGATAATAGTGTGTTTTTCCCCATGGATAATAGTGTGTTTTTCCCCATGGATAATAGTGTGTTTTTCCCATGGATAATAGTGTGTTTTTCCCATGGATAATAGTGTGTTTTCCCCATGGATAATGGTGTGTTTTTCCCCATGGATAATAGTGTGTTTTTCCCATGGATAATAGTGTGTTTTTCCCATGGATAATAGTGAGTTTCTCCCATGGATAATAGTGTGTTTTTCCCATGGATAATAGTGTGTTCTCCCATGGATAATAGTGTGTTTCTCCCCATGGATAATAGTGTGTTTCTCCCATGGATAATAGTGTGTTTTCCCATGGATAATAGTGAGTTTCTCCCATGGATAATAGTGTGTTTTTCCAATGGATAATAGTGAGTTTCTCCCCATGGATAATAGTGAGTTTTCCCATGGATAATAGTGTGTTTCCCATGGATAATAGTGAGTTTCCCCATGGATAATAGTGAGTTTCTCCCCATGGATAATAGTGTGTTTCTCCCCATGGATAATAGTGAGTTTTCCCATGGATAATAGTGAGTTTCTCCCATGGATAATAGTGTGTTTCTCCCCATGGATAATAGTGTGTTTCTCCCCATGGATAATAGTGAGTTTTTCCCCATGGATAATAGTGTGTTTTTCCCCATGGATAATAGTGAGTTTTTCCCCATGGATAATAGTGAGTTTCTCCCATGGATAATAGTGTGTTTCTCCCCATGGATAATAGTGTGTTTCTCCCCATGGATAATAGTGAGTTTTTCCCCATGGATAATAGTGAGTTTCTCCCATGGATAATAGTGTGTTTCTCCCATGGATAATAGTGAGTTTTTCCCATGGATAATAGTGTGTTTTTCCCATGGATAATAGTGAGTTTTTCCCCATGGATAATAGTGAGTTTCTCCCATGGATAATAGTGTGTTTCTCCCCATGGATAATAGTGTGTTTCTCCCCATGGATAATAGTGAGTTTTTCCCCATGGATAATAGTGAGTTTCTCCCCATGGATAATAGTGTGTTTTCCCCATGGATAATAGTGTGTTTTCCCCATGGATAATAGTGTGTTTTCCCCATGGATAATAGTGTGTTTCTCCCATGGATAATAGTGTGTTTTTCCCATGGATAATAGTGTGTTCTCCCATGGATAATAGTGTGTTTCTCCCCATGGATAATAGTGTGTTTCTCCCCATGGATAATAGTGTGTTTCTCCCCATGGATAATAGTGTGTTTTTCCCATGGATAATAGTGTGTTTCTCCCCATGGATAATAGTGTGTTTCTCCCCATGGATAATAGTGTGTTTTCCCATGGATAATAGTGAGTTTCCCCATGGATAATAGTGAGTTTCTCCCCATGGATAATGGTGTGTTTCTCCCCATGGATAATAGTGTGTTTCTCCCCATGGATAATAGTGAGTTTTTCCCCATGGATAATAGTGAGTTTCTCCCATGGATAATAGTGTGTTTCTCCCCATGGATAATAGTGTGTTTCTCCCCATGGATAATAGTGTGTTTTTCCCATGGATAATAGTGTGTTTCTCCCCATGGATAATAGTGTGTTTCTCCCATGGATAATAGTGAGTTTTTCCCATGGATAATAGTGTGTTTTCCCATGGATAATAGTGAGTTTTCCCCATGGATAATAGTGTGTTTTTCCCATGGATAATAGTGTGTTTTTCCCATGGATAATAGCGAGTTTTTCCCATGGATAATAGTGTGTTTTTCCCATGGATAATAGTGTGTTTCTCCCCATGGATAATAGTGTGTTTTTCCCCATGGATAATAGTGTGTTTTTCCCATAGATAATAGTGTGTTTTTCCCATGGATAATAGTGTGTTTTTCCCCATGGATAATAGTGAGTTTTTCCCCATGGATAATAGTGTGTTTTTCCCATGGATAATAGTGTGTTTTTCCCCATGGATAATAGTGTGTTTTTCCCCATGGATAATAGTGAGTTTTCCCCATGGATAATAGTGTGTTTCTCCCCATGGATAATAGTGTGTTTTTCCCCATGGATAATAGTGAGTTTTTCCCATGGATAATAGTGTGTTTTTCCCATGGATAATAGTGTGTTTTTCCCCATGGATAATAGTGTGTTTTTCCCCATGGATAATACTGAGTTTTCCCCCATGGATAATAGTGTGTTTTTCCCAATGGATAATAGTGAGTTTTTCCCCATGGATAATAGTGTGTTTTTCCCATGGATAATATTGTGTTTTTCCCCATGGATAATAGTGTGTTTTTCCCCATGGATAATAGTGTGTTTTTCCCCATGGATAATAGTGTGTTTTTCCCCATGGATAATAGTGTGTTTTTCCCCATGGATAATAGTGTGTTTTTCCCCATGGATAATAGTGTGTTTTTCCCCATGGATAATAGTGTGTTTTTCCACCATGGATAATAGTGTGTTTTTCCCCATGGATAATAGTGAGTTTTTCCCATGGATAATAGTGTGTTTTTCCCCATGGATAATAGTGTGTTTTTCCCATGGATAATAGTGTGTTTTCTCCCATGGATAATAGTGAGTTTTTCCCATGGATAATAGTGTGTTTTTCCCATGGATAATAGTGTGTTTTTCCCATGGATAATAGTGTGTTTCTCCCATGGATAATAGTGTGTTTCTCCCATGGATAATAGTGTGTTTCTCCCATGGATAATAGTGTGTTTCTCCCATGGATAATAGTGTGTTTTTCCCATGGATAATAGTGAGTTTTTCCCATGGATAATAGTGTGTTTTTCCCATGGACAATAGTGAGTTTTTCCCATGCATAATAGTGAGTGTTTCCCATGGATAATAGTGTGTTTCCCCCATGGATAATAGTGTTTTCCCCCATGGATAATAGTGAGTTTTTCCCATGGATAATAGTGAGTTTTTCCCATGGATAATTGTGTGTTTCTCCCCATGGATAATAGTGTGTTTTTCCCATGGATAATAGTGTGTTTCTCCCATGGATAATAGTGTGTTTCTCCCATGGATAATAGTGTGTTTCTCCCATGGATAATAGTGTGTTTCTCCCATGGATAATAGTGTGTTTTTCCCATGGATAATAGTGAGTTTTTCCCATGGATAATAGTGTGTTTTTCCCATGGACAATAGTGAGTTTTTCCCATGCATAATAGTGAGTGTTTCCCATGGATAATAGTGTGTTTCCCCCATGGATAATAGTGTTTTCCCCCATGGATAATAGTGAGTTTTTCCCATGGATAATAGTGAGTTTTTCCCATGGATAATAGTGAGTTTTTCCCATGGATAATAGTGAGTTTTTCCCATATATAATAGTGAGTTTTTCCCATGGATAATAGTGAGTTTTTCCCATGGATAATAGTTAGTAGATTGTTGGACTAGATGGTGAGAAAATGGATGATTAGCTTTGAAACAATTGACCCTTCGCTAAGCCTCGCCCCAGAAATGTGGGCAACCAATCGCATCGCTCCAATGTATAGTAACTGTCGTTGAGTCTGACACCTCAGACAAGCTCATGTTTAAATGAATGAAAGCCTGTCAGGGCTTTGGCAAAAACGGAGAGTTTAAATGTCTAAATAATTTAACAGTGCACCAGGAGTACTTGCTTCTGTGATTCCTGTAATGCAGAGCCTGTTGATGGAATATTTTTCGAATCTGAAATTATACTTTTGATATATTGTTTGCTAGCTCAGCTGGTTAGCTAGCTCTCGGTCTCATTGACCACCAAACGTTGCTAACACTAGCTAGCTAGCCACTTAATATAAATAGTTTTCTCAAAATGTATATTATGTTAGCTAGCTAAGCTAGCAATGTTATGAATCCAACTCCCATCTGCTGTCAACATCAGAATATGATTTCAGAGTGCTAGTTAGCTCCAAAAGTGGTTATAGCTTTGACTGCATGCTAACAGTGAATTCTGAGCCATTCGGTGGCTAGCTACACTAGGCTACAAACACAATTTTACCAGGTTCCCATGAAGCAATTGTAATGACAGTTTACCACCCAAGAGTTTCCTGATTAGCAAGAAGTAGTCCGTGTTTAATTTAATCTCTTCCAATGGTGCCGTTGCTGTCGGCATCCAAAGATTATCCAATTTGAATAAACACTTGGAGGTAAGGATGAAAGCAGTGGTGAAATCTACGACGATCACTTATTATTGATATCTACACAGCGCGTTGATGTGAATCACACTGCTGCTCTCTCATTTAGCTATTTGCCCCTTACGGATTGTGGTTTTTAAGGATGGCTGTTCACAAATCTAAATGTGTATTTGAACCCAATAATGGCTGAATTCAAGAAGTTTAAGCTGCCTATCAATCATTGTTTTTGAAACCAGTGGACAGCCAGTGAAAAATGCGCTCTTGCCAGAACTGCATAGTGAGGATCCCAGCCTATGGAATAAAAGTGATGCCTTTATTGCCCAATCTAATTCATGGTGATACATGTTTTTTAATCCATAGGCCTAATGGACACATACTCAATCCCTAGCGGATGTTTGGCATTTTAGCCGAGCTGTCATGTCTATTTATAAGTCCATTCTTAGGTGAATTGTTTGTGAGTTTGTCTATTTTTTTTTAGAATGTAGTTACTTTATGTTCCCAGAAAAAAACTGTCAAGACGGATAAGATGTGAAAAGAAAACATAACAGCAATATGAGATCAGAATTCACACAAGACGGATGGATACACATACAGTTGAAGTGGAAGTTTACATACACCTTAGCCAAATACATTTAAACTCAGTTATTCGCAGTTCCTGACATTTAATCCTGGTAAAAATCCCTGTCTTAGGTCAGTTAGGATCACCACTTTATTTTAAGAATGTGAAATGTCCGAATAATAGTAGAGAGAATGATTTATTTCAGCTTTTATTTCTGTCATCACATTCCCAGTGGGTCAGAAGTTTACATACACTCAAGTATTTGGTAGCATTGCCTTTAAATTGTTTAACTTGGGTCAAATGTTTTGGGTAGCCTTCCACAAGCTTCCCACAATAAGGTGGGTGAATATTGGCCCATTCCTCCTGACAGAGCTGGTGTAACTGAGTCAGGTTTGTAGGCCTCCTTGCTTGCACACGCTTTTTCAGTTCTGCCCACACATTTTTTTATAGGATTGAGGTCTGGGCTTTGTGATGGCCACTCCAATACCTTGATTTTGTTGTCCTTAAGCCATTTTGCCACAACTTTAGAAGTATGCTTGGGGTCATTGTCCGTTTGGAAGACCATTTGCGACCAAGCTTTAACTTCCTGACTGATGTCTTGAGATGTTGCTTCAATGTATCCACACCATTTTCTTTCCTCATGAAGCCATCTATTTTGTGAAGTGCACCAGTCCCTCCTGCAGCAAAGCACCCCAACAACATGATGCTGCCACCCCCGTGCTTCACGGTTGGGATGGTGTTCTTCAGCATGGAAGTCTCCCCCTTTTTCCTCCAAAAATAACTCTAGTCATTATGGCCAAACACTCCTATTTTTGTTTCATCAGACCAGAGGACATTTCTCCAAAAAGTACAATCTTTGTACCCATGTGCAGTTGCAAACCGTAGTCTGGCTTTTTTATGGCAGTTTTAGAGCAGTGGCTTCTTCCTTGCCGAGCGGCCTTTCAGGTTATGTCGATATAGGACTCGTTTTACTGTGGATAATATACTTTTGTACCTGTTTCCTCCAGCATCTTCACAAGGTCCTTTGCTGTTGTTCTGGGATTGATTTGCACTTTTCGCACCAACGTACGTTCATCTCTAGGAGACAGAACGCGTCTCCTTCCTGAGCGGTATGACGGCTGCGTGGTCCCATGGTGTTTATACTTGTGTACTATTGTTTGAACGTGGTACCTTCAGGAATTTGGAAATTGCTCCCAAAAATGAACCAGACTTATGCAGGTCTACAATTTGTTTCTGAGGTCTTGGCTGATTTATTTTGATTTTCCAATGATGTCAAGCAAAAGGGCATTGAGTTTGAAAGTAGGCCTTGAAATACATCCACAGGTACATCTCCAATTGACTCAAATTATGTCAATTAGCCTATCAGAAGCTTCTATGACATAATTTCTGGAATTTTCCAAACTGTTTAAAGGCACAGTCTACTTAGTGTATGTAAACTTCTGTCCCACTGGAATTGTGATACAATGAATTATAAGTGAAATAATCTGTCTGTAAACAATTGTTGGAAAAATGACTTGTGTCAATGTCACGCCCTGACCGTAGAGAGCCTTTTAATGTCTCTATTTGGTTTGGTCAGGGTGTGATTTGGGGTGGGCGTTCTATGTTTTGTTTTCTATGATTTTGTGTTTCTATGTTTTGGCCTGGTATGGTTCTCAATCAGGGACAGCTGTCTATCGTTGTCTCTGATTGGGAACCATACTTAGGTAGCATTTTTCCCCTCCTTTCTTTGTGGGATGTTGTCTTTGTTTGTGGCACATTGCCTTTTTTAAGCGTCACGGTTGTTGTGGATTGTTTATTGTTTTTGTTGGCGTCGTTTCAAAAAATAAAGGAATACGTACGCTGCGCTTTGGTCCAGTTCTTTCGAAAGCCGAAAGTAGATGTCCTAAACGACTTGTCCTAAACGACTTGTCCTAAACGACTTGTCCTAAACGACTTGTCCTAAACGGCTTGTCCTAAACGACTTGTCCTAAACGACTTGTCCTAAACGACTTGTCAAACCTATAGTGTGTTAACAAGACATCTGTGGAGAAGTTGAAAAACGAGTTTTAATGACAACAACCTAAGTGCATGTTAACTTCTGACTTCAACTGTAAGTGTTGATCTTAAACCTTTAAACACAAGTGTAAAGGTTAGTTAGTTAAGGTTATTGTGGTGTTTAGGTTAGTGGGGCGTTTAGGTTAGTGAGGCGTTTAGGTTAGGTTGGGGTGGTTAGGTTAGTGTGGTTAGGTTAGTGGGGTGTTTAGGTTAGTGGGGTGGTTAGGTTAGTGGGGTGTTTCGGTTAGTGTGGCGGTTAGGTTAGAGGGGCGTTTAGGTTAGGTTAGTGGGGCGTTTAGGTTAGGTTAGTGGGGCGTTTAGGTTAGTGGGGTGTTTAGGTTAGGTTAGTGGGGTGTTTAGGTTAGTGTGTTTGGTTTATTCCTGTTTCTGAAGACGGATGTTGTGGTGTTATCTTGTGGGCATCCCAAATGGCAGCCTAGCCCCTATATAGTGCACTTCCTTTGACCAGGACGCTATGGGCTGCCCATTTGGGCCACGGCCGTTGTGTGGGCCACGGCCGTTGTGTGGGCCACGGCCGTTGTGTGGGCCACGGCCGTTGTGTGGGCCCCATGCAGGAGAGGGTTTTGGTTTCAATACAAGAACAATTATAAAAGTCAGTCAGCCAATGTGTGATATTTCCATACAGCACCACACATAGGGGTGTGTGTGTGTGTGTGTGTAGATATCAGTCATCAGAACTGTTTCCTCAGTGTCTGTTTATTCAGTCGTAGAATTTACAGATTTAGCAATAAATAACTATATATTAAAAAACTAAAACATTTTCTAGATAATTAATAATAAATATAAATGTATTGATTCGAGAAAAATAAATACTCTTATCAATGATAATATACCATTGAGTATTGTGCTTGATTTCATAGATTAAATAAATACATTTTATAAATAGATAGATCCAGTTGAGGTATTTTGTATCAAGGAACATTTTTACTTCAATATGTATCTCAACTGTGGCTCCGGGGGGGGGGGGGGGGGGGGGGTTCCCCTAGGTACAGATCTAGGATCAGCCTCCTAACCTTCACCGTTAGAGGGGTAAATGCTAAACTGACCCAAGATCAACTTCCCGGTGTAACTTCACCCTACACCTAGCCTTCACAGTAGACACGTCTGGTCATCTACATGATGTGTGTAGATTTGAGCCTCTGGGCTTGCCGTCTCTTCCTGCGGTTGTCCTTCTTTAGATGGAACTTAAGGGCCAGTTTGGAGGCTTTCTCGTAGATGGTAATGAACTCGGACAGAGCCTTCCCCTGGACTGTGGTGTCACTGGTCTGAGACAGAAGATACAAACATTAACTAATTAGTTCATCAGGTGTCATGATGATGGAGTCTATACAGTAGACTATACTACAGCCATGATGATGGTGTCTATACAGTAGACTATACTACAGCCATGATGGAGTCTATACAGTAGACTATACTACAGCCATGATGATGGTGTCTATACAGTAGACTATACTACAGCCATGATGATGGTGTCTATACAGTAGACTATACTACAGCCATGATGATGGTGTCTATACAGTAGAATATACTACCGTCATGATGATGGTGTCTATACAGTAGACTATACTACCGTCATGATGATGGTGTCTATACAGTAGACTATACTACCGTCATGATGATGGTGTCTATACAGTAGACTATACTCCAGCCATGATGATTGTGTCTATACAGTAGACTATACTACAGCCATGATGATGGTGTCTATACAGTAGACTATACTACAGCCATGATGATTGTGTCTATACAGTAGACTATACTACAGCCATGATGATGGTGTCTATACAGTAGACTATACTACCGTAATGATGATGGTGTCTATACAGTAGACTATACTACAGCCATGATGATGGTGTCTATACAGTAGACTATACTACCGTCATGATGATGGTCTCTATACAGTAGACTATACTACAGCCATGATGATGGTGTCTATACAGTAGACTATACTACAGCCATGATGATGGTGTCTATACAGTAGAATATACTACCGTCATGATGATGGTGTCTATACAGTAGACTATACTACCGTCATGATGATGGTGTCTATACAGTAGACTATACTACCGTCATGATGATGGTGTCTATACAGTAGACTATACTACCGCCATGATGATGGTGTCTATACAGTAGACTATACTACAGCCATGATGATGGTGTCTATACAGTAGACTATACTACCGTCATGATGATGGTGTCTATACAGTAGACTATACTACAACCAATGATGATGGTGTCTATACAGTAGACTATACTACAGCCAATGATGATGGTGTCTATACAGTAGACTATACTACAGCCAATGATGATGGTGTCTATACAGTAGACTATACTACAGCCAATGATGATGGTGTCTATACAGTAGACTATGCAACAGCCAATGATGATGGTGTCTATACAGTAGACTATACTACAGCCAATGATGATGGTGTCTATACAGTAGACTATACTACAGCCATGATGATTGTGTCTATACAGTAGACTATACTACAGCCAATGATGATGGTAGCCAGAAAAGCTGCTAATTTAAATGTTGCATCGTCTTTAGGATGCATCATTAATAAAAACACAATGTAATGATGCATAAGTGCATGTCATGTGACTTCATCTGCTAAAATATTAATCGATGAACATGTGAAAGTAGACTATAGCAGATCTGTGTTCTACTTCATGGAGGGAAGCTCACCTCGATGGCCCACAGGTTCTGCAGGTGTGTCCTCAGCTCAGGTATCCTCCCCAGGAAATAGTGTTTCTGGAGATCCTGAATTTTCCCCTTGACATATTTCAGACTCTCGATCATTTCCTGGTCCCCCGTCTGGTTCAGCATCTGGCCGAAGATACTCAGATACACGTCCAGAACCACACTCATCAACACCCTCCGTTCACTGTCCTGAGGGAGAGAAGGAGGGAGAGAGAGAGAGAGGGGGGGGGGGGGGGTGAGAGAGAGAGGGAGACAGAGAGAGAGAGACAGAGAGAGAGAGAGGGAGACAGAGAGAGACGGAGACAGGGAGAGAGAGAGAGAGAGAGAGAGAGAGAGAGAGAGAGAGAGAGAGAGAGAGAGAGAGAGAGGGGGGGGGGAGAGAAGGAGGGAGAGAGAGGGAGAGAGAGAGAGAGAGAGAAAAAAAATACTTAATAATACAATCTTGAAAGTTAGTTTTGTCTCGAGCCTAGCCCAAAGGGTAAGCAGTAGTTTCACATTGGTGATATTATCCTGAAGGGGATAACAATGTGTAACATTATAAGTTACCTCAAACGTGTCCTTGGGGAAAACAGGGTTTCCGTTGAACAGCTGGTCCTTGGAGATCTTCTGAAAGAACAAGACATGATGACAATCAGTTGTTTATCTCCTTCAACTTGCTGCAGTGTAATGCATATAGTGGACTCTTCTCCCCCTAATCACAAGTATAGTGTCTGTCAGACCTGGGCTAAATAGGTCAAATAACTTAAAATACATCATTTAGTTTGTCACGTACAATGGCAACAATGGAGTTGTCTCAAAAGTGCAAACTCCAAGCTACATCTAAGCTAAAGCTCACCTCAGATGGAAGTGTTTGAGCCAGGTCTGGTGTCTATGGGCCTACCTGGAAATGCACTATTATGATGATGTAATCATTTTCAGTTTCATTTCAGTCTCACTGACAAGTCTTTCCTGCTTGGGCAGGAAGTGTGGAACTCCTCTTGGTTTTAGTCAAACATTTTATTTCTAACTCATCAACATCCAATGTTCTCCCTGTTCTGTCCTACTGTTGGCCTCCCATGAGGAAGGAGATCTCCCTGTTCTGTCCTACTGTTGGCCTCCCATTACGAAGGAGATCTCCCTGTTCTGTCCTACTGTTGGCCTCCCATTAGGAAGGAGATCTCCCTGTTCTGTCCTACTGTTGGCCTCCCATTAGGAAGGAGATCTCCCTGTTCTGTCCTACTGTTGGCCTCCCATTAGGAAGGAGATCTCCCTGTTCTGTCCTACTGTTGGCCTCCCATTAGGAAGGAGATCTCCCTGTTCTGTCCTACTGTTGGCCTCCAATTAGGAAGGAGATCTCCCTGTTCTGTCCTACTGTTGGCCTCCCATTAGGAAGGAGATCTCCCTGTTCTGTCCTTCTGTTGGCCTCCCATTAGGAAGGAGATCTCCCTGTTCTGTCCTACTGTTGGCCTCCAATTAGGAAGGAGATCTCCCTGTTCTGTCTGTCTGTCTGTCTGTCTGTCTGTCTGTCAGGAGACACCCCTGTTTCCCCAGTTAATAATGTGTCTGATACTTACATAGTGGACTTTCAGTTTGTCTATGTTTCTCTTCATGTTAATTGATGTGAACTGAGCAGCATTACTCCATCCTAAAGTCATCCAGCCCATCAAGCAGAAACACATCACAGCCCTTGATAACACATCCATGGCCCTCAACGTCACACTGAAGATCCCTCAAAGCTCAATAGTCCTCAATCGGTGTACGGAAACTTCAGTCAAAGTCCTTGACTTGAGTTGACTTAACGAGACCGCCTTGTAGCTGAGACGACCCAAGTCTTGTTCTTCTGTGTCTGTCTGACTGATGCTGAAGCTCAGACAGACAAGTATTTATATAGTTGAGGCAGAGGCAGAAACGATAGAGGTGTGAGGTTGTGGGTTCTCTGACTGAGCGAAGTTTCCTTTAAATCAAACACCAACACACGGCCGCTCATTAACACCTTTTTTTTAGCAGCAGCAGAGCAGGGGGTCTTGGGTTGGAATCCCTAGGAAACAGGTAGTTTTGACACATTCTGGGGAAGTTCTTTGGTGATGTGGGTGTGATGAGGGGGAAGAGGAAGAGAATCAGGAGAAGGTATGTGGGGAGGGGGATGTCTGGGTTGATGTCATCTTAGAATGAACGCTTGTCTGCATCCCAAACGGCACACTATTCCCCTACGTAGTACGCTAAGTTTGACCAGAGCCATGACGGGCGCGTCGTGATTAGTGGTTCTAGCTGATCCACTAATGAAACTGTGGTGTTTCCTCTGACTGGCTTTGTAGTAAACGATGGATGGTTTGACGTAATACTGAAACTAACACCAATGCCATCATGCTCTTATTAGATACTGCCAAAACTGAAATATACCATCTGTTGGTCTCTGTAGGCATAGTTCTCTTTCATCATTGTAGGTCTGCCATTTGGGACATATCCCTCATTTCTGTAGGGAATACAGTGTATGTCTCTTTCGTCAGCGAATGAATAAGCTTGATAGACAGTTGAAAGTTGAAGTCATAAGATATTATCAATACATGTAAACTACATGATCAACAGTGCAGTGCCTTGCGAAAGTATTCGCCCCCCTTGAACTTTGCGACCTTTTGCCACATTTCAGGCTTCAAACATAAAGATATAAAACTGTATTTTTTTGTGAAGAATCAACAACAAGTGGGACACAATCATTTAGTGGAACGACATTTATTGGATATTTCAAACTTTTTTAACAAATCAAAAACTGAAAAATTGGGCGTGCAAAATTATTCAGCCCCCTTAAGTTAATACTTTGTAGCGCCACCTTTTGCTGCGATTACAGCTGTAAGTCGCTTGGGGTATGTCTCTATCAGTTTTGCACATCGAGAGACTGACATTTCTTCCCATTCCTCCTTGCAAAACAGCTCGAGCTCAGTGAGGTTGGATGGAGAGCATTTGTGAACAGCAATTTTCAGTTCTTTCCACAGATTCTCGATTGGATTCAGGTCTGGACTTTGACTTGGCCATTCTAACACCTGGATATGTTTATTTTTGAACCATTCCATTGTAGATTTTGCTTTATGTTTTAGATCATTGTCTTGTTGGAAGACAAATCTCCGTCCCAGTCTCAGGTCTTTTGCAGACTCCATCAGGTTTTCTTCCAGAATGGTCCTGTATTTGGCTCCATCCATCTTCCCATCAATTTTAACCATCTTCCCTGTCCCTACTGAAGAAAAGCAGGCCCAAACCATGATGCTGCCACCACCATGTTTGACAGTGGGGATGTGTGTTCAGGGTGATGAGCTGTGTTGCTTTTACGCCAAACATAACATTTTGCATTGTTGCCAAAAAGTTCAATTTTGGTTTCATCTGACCAGAGCACCTTCTTCCACATGTTTGGTGGGTCTCCCAGGTGGCTTGTGGCAAACTTTAAACGACACTTTTTATGGATATCTTTAAGAAATGGCTTTCTTCTTGCCACTCTTCCATAAAGGCCAGATTTGTGCAATATACGACTGATTGTTGTCCTATGGACAGAGTCTCCCACCTCAGCTGTAGATCTCTGCAGTTCATCCAGAGTGATCATGGGCCTCTTGGCTGCATCTCTGATCAGTCTTCTCCTTGTATGAGCTGAAAGTTTAGAGGGACGGCCAGGTCTTGGTAGATTTGCAGTGGTCTGATACTCCTTCCATTTCAATATTATCGCTTGCACAGTGCTCCTTGGGATGTTTAAAGCTTGGGAAATCTTTTTGTATCCAAATCCGGCTTTAAACTTCTTCACAACAGTATCTCGGACCTGCCTGGTGTGTTCCTTGTTCTTCATGATGCTCTCTGCGCTTTTAACGGACCTCTGAGACTATCACAGTGCAGGTGCATTTATACGGAGACTTGATTACACATAGGTGGATTGTATTTATCATCATTAGTCATTTAGGTCAACATTGGATCATTCAGAGATCCTCACTGAACTTCTGGAGAGAGTTTGCTGCACTGAATGTAAAGGGGCTGAATAATTTTGCACGCCCAATTTTTCAGTTTTTGATTTGTTAAAAAAGTTTGAAATATCCAAGAAATGTCGTTCCACTTCATGATTGTGTCCCACTTGTTGTTGATTCTTCACAAAAAAATACAGTTTTATATCTTTATGTTTGAAGCCTGAAATGTGGCAAAAGGTCGCAAAGTTCAAGGGGGCCGAATACTTTCGCAAGGCACTGTATATCCTATCTATTTTATTATCATCAACTATAGTTTACAGATAGTTGATATTTTACCACTGCATTGTTTATTTATGGGGAAATGGACTTTTTATTTGTATTTATTTATCTAGGCCAAAGAGCATTGTGTCTGCTGGCATTACAGAGGCACAGATAGCAGAGCAGTGGAGAATGTCTCTCTCTCTCTCTCGCTGTCTCTCTCTTTTTCTCTCTCTCTCTCTGTCTCTCTCTGTCTCTCTCTGTCTGTCTCTCTCTGTTTCTCTCTCTCTCTTTCTCTTTGTCTCTCTCTGTCTCTCTCTCTCTTTCTCTCTCTCCCTCTAACTCTATCTGTTTCTCTCTCTCTCTCTCGCTCTCTCTCTCTCTCACTCTGTCTCGCTCTGTCTTGCTCTCTCTCTCTCTCTCTCTCTCTCTCTCTCTCGCTCTCTCTCCCTCCCAGTCAGTGTGCTAGCATCCTACAATGGCACCCTATTCCCTATTTAGTGCACTACTTTTGACCAGGTAGTGCACTATGTAGGGAATAGGGTGTCATTTGAGACCCATGCTGTATCAGCACTCAGAAGAGACTATGTGGTGTGAAACAGGAAGGGGCTTGGGCTGTCACTTAGGAGTAACACTGTCACAGAGCATTTCTTAGAAGACTTCTGTGTTGCTAGATGCTAGATGCTAGTTGCTAATGCTAGTACAGATAGATTCTGATGCTATCTTTCATTGACACCCAGGCTTTTTCAAAGGGGGGACAGCGGCATTACATTCAGACAAATATTGATGTTGAAAGAATGTGGTTTGATTGAATTATCTATTGAAAATTGTTTATTTTCATGAACCACTTTTGCTTATTCACGCTAGTTGCTAGTTGCTAGTGCATAGATGCTTCTCAGTTTCCATGAGAGAGAAATGGTTAGGGTTGAGGGTGTCACTCTGTCACCTCAGAAAGGATGACAGGTTGGGGTTTCAGCGTAGGTCGGCCGCGTAACCCCATAACACGTCAGGTGACAAAACGGAATGGTGGGATCTGAAATAAAGGTTCCTACAACACACTCATCCTGCGACACCACAAATGAATGACCTCACCTTTACAATTCCAGAACCCCGGGACAACACCGAATGAATGATCTCACCGTCATAGTTCCAGAACCCCGGGGCAACACCAAATGAATGATCTCACCGTCATAGTTCCAGAACCCCGGGACAACACCAAATTAATGATCTCACCGTCATAGTTCCAGAACCCCGGGACAACACCGAATGAATGATCTCACTGTCATAGTTCCAGAACCCCGGGACAACACTGAATGAATGATCTCACCGTCATAGTTCCAGAACCCCGGGACAACACCGAATGAATGATCTCACTGTCATAGTTCCAGAACCCCGGGACAACACTGAATGAATGATCTCACTGTCATAGTTCCAGAACCCCGGGACAACACCGAATGAATGACCTCACCGTCATAGTTCCAGAACCCCGGGACAACACCGAATGAATGATCTCACTGTCATAGTTCCAGAACCCCGGGACAACACCGAATGAATGACCTCACCGTCATAGTTCCAGAACCCCGGGACAACACTGAATGAATGACCTCACCGTCATAGTTCCAGAACCCCGGGACAACACCAAATTAATGACCTCACAGTCATAGTTCCAGAACCCTGGGACAACACCGAATTAATGATCTCACAGTCATAGTTCCAGAACCCCGGGACAACACCAAATTAATGATCTCACAGTCATAGTTCCAGAACCCCGGGACAACACCAAATGAATGACCTCACAGTCATAGTTCCAGAACCCTGGGACAACACCGAATGAATGATCTCACCGTCATAGTTCCAGAACCCCGGGACAACACCGAATTAATGACCTCACCGTCATAGTTCCAGAACCCCGGGACAACACCGAATGAATGATCTCACAGTCATAGTTCCAGAACCCCGGGACAACACCGAATGAATGACCTCACCGTCATAGTTCCAGAACCCCGGGACAACACCGAATGAATGACCTCACCTTTACAATTCCAGAACCCCGGGACAACACCGAATGAATGATCTCACCGTCATAGTTCCAGAACCCCGGGACAACACCGAATGAATGATCTCACCGTCATAGTTCCAGAACCCCGGGACAACACCGAATGAATGACCTCACCGTCATAGTTCCAGAACCCCGGGACAACACCGAATGAATGATCTCACATCTTTACAGTTCCGGAACCTCATTCGGGAAATGATGTGACTGAGCACAATTCAATTTACATCAGGGAAATAAAATGACGAAATTAACCCAATACTCAAATATCCCTTACTCTAAGAACAACTGTAGGTCTACTTAGAAATAACAGCACTTCAATAACATAGAATCCTAATTGGAAACTGGGTAAAAATAAAACACATTTTAAAATGCCAGAACCAAGACATGTAACAGGATATATTCTCAGGAGAATTTATTCCCAGGACATAAATACAGA
>NW_028322105.1:1392500-1395000 GCF_057628025.1 Oncorhynchus mykiss
GTAGACTATACTACCGTCATGATGATGGTGTCTATACAGTAGACTATACTACAGCCATGATGATGGTGTCTATGCAGTAGACTATACTACCGTCATGATGATGGTGTCTATACAGTAGACTATACTACCGTCATGATGTTCTGTCTTCTTCAAGTCACTACTAAGAAAGTTCTGGATGTTCTGTCCCCATAGGACAGCCAAAGAGTTCTACCTGGAACCAAAATGGGTTCTCCTATGGGGACAGCTGAACCCTTTTTTCTAAGAGTGTGCAACATAGAAATTAGCATTCTGGGAAGTAGCAACATTTCTAACTAGCCTCTGACTTGGGAAGCGAGACACTGTTCAGGGCACACAATATTTTTTTGGAGGCAAGCCGAAGTCGGTAGTCGAAGTTGGTAGCCAAAGTCTACGCCCCCTCGTCTGTGATTGGTCACCAGTAGGGATTCTTCAATGAATTCTCTTTTGTCATTGAACGAGACACGACTCGTCCTCGTAAACATTTATTTCACTTGAGATATACTGCACCAAACATCCTAGTCAGATGCAAAATGACAAAAGATTTTATCTGCAAAAACGTCAAAATTAACAACAGATTTCTTGAGTTACTGGCTACGGCGTCTCATAATGGACAAACAAACAGAACTATTGCAACTTTTTTTCCTCGTCTTCAATCAAAGGTCTTTGAAGTGAGTGCATGCGAGCACACACGTTTGGTTGTAAATGACACAAGCCACAACTCGTCTCCAGTGACTGAAGGCTGTCAACGTGCTGCAGTTCGGACAAACTCGACTGGGTGGCAGCCGGACGACCAGCATGTTGATGACGTTTGTCACTGTAGACGAGTTGTGGCTTGTGTCATTTACAGGCAGAGGAACAAAACAAATAATAGATTGAATGAAGACCTGTGGAAGTAGACTAAACCAGATCAGTCTACAGTAAGGTGGTCTTCTTCCCCGTGTAGGGAAGCTCACCGTAACAGCCTAAAGGGTTAAATTATTGATTGAGTGATTGATTGATGCTGTGGAGGGAAGCTCACCTTGATGGCCCACAGGTTCTGCAGGTGTGTCCTCAGCTCAGGTATCCTCCCCAGGAAATAGTGTTTCTGGGTCTCCTGAACCTTCCCCTTGACCTGGTCCAGCCTCTCCCTCACTTCCTGGTCCCCCGTCTGGTTCAGCATCTGGCTGAAGATACTCAGGTACACGTCCAGAACCACACTCATCAACACCCTCTGCTCACTGTCCTGAGGGAGAGAAGGAGGGAGAAGAGAGAGAGAGAGAGAGAGAGAGAGAGGGAGAGAGAGAGAGAGAGAGAGAGAGAGAGAGAGAGAGAGAGGGAGTCAGAGAGAGAGAGAGAGAGAGAGAGAGAGAGAGAGAGAGAGAGAGAGAGAGAGAGAGAGAAAGTTAGTTTTGTCTCCAGCCTAGCCCAAGGGTAAGCAGTAGTTTCACATTGGTGATATTAGCCTGAAGGGGATAACAATGTGTAACATTATATGTTACCTCAAACGTGTCCTTGGAGAAAACAGGGTTTCCGTTGAACAGCTGGTCCTTGGAGATCTTCTGAAAGAACAAGACATGATGACAATCAGTTGTTTTTCTCCTTCAACATGCTGCAGTTTATTGCATATAGTGGACTCTTCTCCCCCTAATCACAAGTATAGTGTCTGTCAGACCTGGGCTAAATAGGTCAAGTAACTTAAAATACATCATTTAGTTTGTCACGTACAATGGCAACAATGGAGTTGTCCCAAAAGTGCAAACTCCAAGCTACATCTAAGCTAAAGCTCATCCTCAGATGGAAGTGTTTGAGCTGTTGGTCTCCCATTAGGAAGGAGATCTCCCTGTTCTGTCCTACTGTTGGTCTCCCATTAGGAAGGAGATCTCCCTGTTCTGTCCTACTGTTGGTCTCCCATTAGGAAGGAGATCTCCCTGTTCTGTCCTACTGTTGGTCTCCCATTAGGAAGGATATCTCCCTGTTCTGTCCTACTGTTGGTCTCCCATTAGGAAGGAGATCTCCCTGTTCTGTCCTACTGTTGGTCTCCCATTAGGAAGGAGATCTCCCTGTTCTGTCCTACTGTTGGCCTCCAATTAGGAAGGAGATCTCCCTGTTCTGTCCTACTGTTGGTCTCCCATTAGGAAGGAGATCTCCCTGTTCTGTCCTACTGTTGGTCTCCCAATTAGGAAGGAGATCTCCCTGTTCTGTCCTACTGTTGGTCTCCCATTAGGAAGGAGATCTCCCTGTTCTGTCCTACTGTTGGTCTCCCATTAGGAAGGAGATCTCCCTGTTCTGTCCTACTGTTGGCCTCCAATTAGGAAGGAGATCTCCCTGTTCTGTCTGTCTGTCTGTCTGTCTGTCTGTCTGTCTGTCTGTCTGTCTGTCTGTCTGTCTGTCTGTCAGGAGAAACCCCTGTTTCCCCAGTTAATAATGTGTCTGATACTTACATAGTGGACTTTCAGTTTGTCTATGTTTCTCTTCATGTTAATTGATGTGAACTGAGCAGCAT
>NW_028322105.1:1400000-1421019 GCF_057628025.1 Oncorhynchus mykiss
TTCTGGTCGCAAGTAGAACCATTTTGAGTTCCATGTAGAACCCTCTGTATAAAGGGTACTACATGGAACTTAAAGGGTTCCAAAGAACCCGAAGAACCCTTTTGGAACCCTTTTTTCTAAGAGTGTAGATACTGTTGTCGGAGGTTGGTGATTAGGAGTATGACAATCTGCCTTCTCAGCTAATGCACTTGTCTTTTCCTGCTCCCGCTGGCTACTTTGTAGAGGGAAAATGTTGGTTGTTTTGTCACCTAGCTATCTTCATATGAATGCACTGATGATGTAAGTCTCTCTGGATAAGAGCGTCTGATAAATGACTGAAATAGTTTTTTTTTTTTATATTAAAGTTTTATTCAAAATGATAAACACTCTGACGTTATGTTACACATGTTATATAATGTAATGTACTGTATGTTATCTATGGTATAGAATGTACTGTATGTTATCTATGGTATATAATGTACTGTATGTTATCTATGGTATAGAATGTACTGTATGTTATCTATGGTATATAATGTACTGTATGTTATCTATGGTATATAATGTACTGTATGTTATCTATGGTATAGAATGTAATGTACTATATGTTATCTATGGTATATAATGTACTGTATGTTATCTATGGTATAGAATGTAATGTACTGTATGTTATCTATGGTTTAGAATGTAATGTACTGTATGTTATCTATGTTATATAATGTACTGTATGTTATCTATGGTATATAATGTACTGTATGTTATCTATGGTATATAATGTAATGTACTGTATGTTATCTATGGTATAGAATGTAATGTAATGTACTGTATGTTATCTATGTTATAGAATGTAATGTACTGTACTGTATGTTATCTATGTTATATAATGTAATGTACTGTATGTTATCTATGTTATATAATGTAATGTACTGTATGTTATCTATGGTATATAATGGGATGTACTGTATGTTATCTATGGTATATAATGTAATGTACTGTATGTTATCTATGGTATATAATGGGATGTACTGTATGTTATCTATATTATATAATGTAATGTACTGTATGTTATCTATGGTATAGAATGTAATGTACTGTATGTTATCTATGGTATATAATGTAATGTACTGTATGTTATCTATGTTATATAATGGGATGTACTGTATGTTATCTATGGTATATGATGTAATGTACTGTATGTTATCTATGTTATAGAATGTAATGTACTGTATGTTATCTATGGTATATAATGGGATGTACTGTATGTTATATATGGTATATAATGTAATGTACTGTATGTTATCTATGGTATAGAATGTAATGTACTGTATGTTATCTATGTTATATAATGTAATGTACTGTATGTTATCTATGGTATATAATGTAATGTACTGTATGTTATCTATGTTATATAATGTAATGTACTGTATGTTATCTATGGTATATAATGTAATGTACTGTATGTTATCTATGGTATATAATGTAATGTACTGTATGTTATCTATATTATAGAATGTAATGTACTGTACTGTATGTTATCTATGGTATAGAATGTACTGTATGTTATCCTGTATATACATTGGTGGAAAAAGTGCCCAATTGTCATACTTTAGTAAAAGTATAGATACCTTAATAGAAAGTTACTCAAGTTGAAGTGAAAGTTACACCGTAAAATATCACTTGAGTAAAAGTCCAGAAGTATTTGGTTCTAAATATACTTAAACATCAAAGGAAATGTAATTGATAAAATATAGTAAAATTATAAATCATTTCAAATTCCTTACATTAAGCAAAGCAGACGGCACCATTTTCTTGTTTTTAAAATGTACATATAGCCAGGGGCCACTCCAACACTTAGACATAATGTACAGATAGCCAGGGGCCACTCCAACACTTAGACATAATGTACAGATAGCCAGGGGCCACTCCAACACTTAGACATAATGTACAGATAGCCAGGGGCCACTCCAACACTCAGACATAATGTACATATAGCCAGGGGCACACTCCAACACTCAGACATTATGTACATATAGCCAGGGGCCACTCCAACACTTAGACATAATGTACATATAGCCAGGGGCACACTCCAACACTCAGACATCATTTATAAACTATTAATTTGTGTTTAGTGAGGTCCACCAGATCAGAGGAAGTAGTGATGACCAGGGATGTTCTCTGTTTAGTGAGTCCTCCAGATCAGAGGCAGTAGGGAGGACCAGGGATGTTCTCTGTTTAGTGAGTCCTCCAGATCAGAGGAAGTAGTGATGACCAGGGATGTTCTCTGTTTAGTGAGTCCTCCAGATCAGAGGCAGTAGGGAGGACCAGGGATGTTCTCTGTTTAGTGAGTCCTCCAGATCAGAGGCAGTAGTGATGACCAGGGATGTTCTCTGTTTAGTGAGTCCTCCAGATCAGAGGCAGTAGGGAGGACCAGGGATGTTCTCTGTTTAGTGAGTCCTCCAGATCAGAGGCAGTAGGGAGGACCAGGGATGTTCTCTGTTTAGTGAGTCCTCCAGATCAGAGGCAGTAGTGATGACCAGGGATGTTCTCTGTTTAGTGAGTCCTCCAGATCAGAGGCAGTAGGGAGGACCAGGGATGTTCTCTGTTTAGTGAGTCCTCCAGATCAGAGGCAGTAGGGAGGACCAGGGATGTTCTCTGTTTAGTGAGTCCTCCAGATCAGAGGCAGTAGTGATGACCAGGGATGTTCTCTGTTTAGTGAGTCCACCAGATCAGAGGAAGTAGTGATGACCAGGGATGTTCTCTTGATAAGTGCGTGAATTGGACCATTTTCCTGTCCGCGCTAAGCATTCAAAATGATATGACGAAAATGTATGGAGTAAAAAGTACATTATTTTCATTAGGAACGTAGTGAATTAAAGGTAAACGCTATCAAAAATATAAATAGTCAAGTAAAGAACAGATGAAAACAACTTTTTTTTAAACAATTTTTTACCTAAAATGACCCAAATCTAACTGCCTGTAGCTCAGGACTTAAAGCACATTCTTCATACCGTTTGAAAGAAAAAACTTAGAAGTTTGTGAAAATGTGAAAGGAATGTAGGAGAATACAACACATTAGATCTGGTAAACTATAATACGAAGAGTTGTTTTGTTGTACCATCATCTTTGAATTGCAATAGAAAGACCATGTATAGTGCATTGCGAAAGTATTCGGCCCCCTTGAACTTTGCGACCTTTTGCCACATTTTAGGCTTCAAACATAAAGATATAAAACTGTATTTTTTTTGTGAAGAATCAACAACAAGTGGGACACAATCATGAAGTGGTGCAGCAAACTCTCTCCAGAAGTTCAGTGAGGATCTCTGAATGATCCAATGTTGACCTAAATGACTAAATGATAAATACAATCCACCTGTGTGTAATCAAGTCTCCGTATAAATGCACCTGCACTGTGATAGTCTCAGAGGTCCGTTAAAAGCGCAGAGAGCATCATGAAGAACAAGGAACACACCAGGCAGGTCCGAGATACTGTTGTGAAGAAGTTTAAAGCCGGATTTGGATACAAAAAGATTTCCCAAGCTTTAAACATCCCAAGGAGCACTGTGCAAGCGATAATATTTAAATGGAAGGAGTATCAGACCACTGCAAATCTACCAAGACCTGCCTGTCCCTCTAAACTTTCAGCTCATACAAAGTGAAGACTGATCAGAGATGCAGCCAAGAGGCCCATGATCACTCTGAATGAACTGCAGAGATCTACAGCTGAGGTGGGAGACTCTGTCCATAGGACAACAATCAGTCGTATGTTGCACAAATCTGGCCTTTATGGAAGAGTGGCAAGAAGAAAGCCATTTCTTAAAGATATTCATAAAAAGTGTCATTTAAAGTTTGCCACAAGCCACATGGGAGACACACCAAACATGTGGAAGAAGGTGCTCTGGTCAGATGAAACCAAAATTGAACTTTTTGGCAACAATGCAAAACGTTATGTTTGGCGTAAAAGCAACACAGCCCATCACCCTGAACACACCATCCACACTGTCAAACATGGTGGTGGCAGCATCATGGTTTGGGCCTGCTTTTCTTCAGCAGGGACAGGGAAGATGGTTAAAATTGATGGGAAGATGGATGGAGCCAAATACAGGACCATTCTGGATGAAAACCTGATGGAGTCTGCAAAAGACCTGAGACTGGGATGGAGATTTGTCTTCCAACAAGACAATGATCTAAAACATAAAGCAAAATCTACAACGGAATGGTTCAAAAATAAACATATCCAGGTGTTAGAATGGCCAAGTCAAAGTCCAGACCTGAATCCAATCGAGAATCTGTGGAAAGAACTGAAAACTGCTGTTCACAAATGCTCTCCATCCAACCTCACTGAGCTCGAGCTGTTTTGCAAGGAGGAATGGGAAGAAATTTCAGTCACTCGATGTGCAAAACTGATAGAGACATACCCCAAGCGACTTACAGCTGTAATCGCAGCAAAAGGTGGCGCTACAAAGTATTAACTTAAGGGGGCTGAATAATTTTGCACGCCCAATTTTTCAGTTTTTGATTTGTTAAAAAAGTTTGAAATATCCAATAAATGTCGTTCCACTTCATGATTGTGTCCCACTTGTTGTTGATTCTTCACAAACAAATACAGTTTTATATCTTTTTGTTTGAAGCCTGAAATGTGGCAAAAGGTTGCAATGTTCAAGTGGGCCGAATACTTTCGCAATGCACTGTATTATTCCAGCCCAGTCACAATTTAGAATTTAGCCACTAGATGGCAGCACTGTATTTGCAAAGTTTTAGACTGATCCAATGAACCATTGCTGGGTTGGTGTGATATATAGGAGGTGACCTGGGCTGAGTTGGTGTGATATATAGGAGGTAACCTGGGGTTGGTGTGATATATAGGAGGTAACCTGGGCCGAGTTGGTGTGATATATAGGAGGTGACCTGGGCTGAGTTGGTGTGATATATAGGAGGTAACCTGGGCTGAGTTGGTGTGATATATAGGAGGTAACCTGGGCTGAGTTGGTGTGATATATAGGAGTAAACCTGGGCTGAGTTGGTGTGATATATAGGAGGTGACCTGGGCTGAGTTGGTGTGATATATAGGAGGTAACCTGATCTGAGGTAGTGTGATATATAGGAGGTGACCTGGGCTGAGTTGGTGTGATATATAGGAGGTGACCTGGGCTGAGTTGGTGTGATATATAGGAGGTAACCTGGGGTTGGTGTGATATATAGTAGGTAACCTGGGCCGAGTTGGTGTGATATATAGGAGGTGACCTGGGCTGAGTTGGTGTGATATATAGGAGGTAATCTGGGCTGAGGTGGTGTGATATATAGGAGTAAACCTGGGCTGAGTTGGTGTGATATATAGGAGGTGACCTGGGCTGAGTTGGTGTGATATGTATGAGGTGACCTGGGCTGAGTTGGTGTGATTTATAGGAGGTAACCTGGGATGAGTTGGTGTGATATATAGGAGGTAACCTGGGCTGAGTTGGTGTGATATATAGGAGTAAACCTGGGCTGAGTTGGTGTGATATATAGGAGGTGACGTGGGCTGAGTTGGTGTGATATATAGGAGTAAACCTGGACTGAGTTGGTGTGATATATAGGAGGTAACCTGGGCTGAGTTGGTGTGATATATAGGAGGTAACCTGGGCTGAGTTGGTGTGATATATAGGAGCTAACCTGGGCTGAGTTGGTGTGATATATAGGATTAAACCTGGGCTGAGTTGGTGTGATATATAGGAGTAAACCTGGGCTGAGTTGGTGTGATATATAGGAGGTGACCTGGGCTGAGTTGGTGTGATATATAGGAGGTGACCTGGGCTGAGTTGGTGTGATATATAGGAGGTAACCTGGGCTGAGTTGGTGTGATATATAGGAGGTGACCTGGGCTGAGTTGGTGTGATATATAGGAGGTAACCTGGGCTGAGTTGGTGTGATATTTAGGAGGTAACCTGGGCTGAGTTGGTGTGATATATAGGAGGTAACCTGGGCTGAGTTGGTGTGATATATAGGAGTAAACCTGGAATGAGTTGGTGTGATATATAGGAGGTGACCTGGGTTGAGTTGGTGTGATATATAGGTGACCTGGGCTGAGTTGGTGTGATATATAGAAGGTGACCTGGGCTGAGTTGGTGTGATATATAGGAGGTAACCTGGGCTGTGTTGGTGTGATATATAGGAGGTGACCTGGGCTGATTTGGTCTGATGTATATAGGTGACCTGGGCTGAGTTGGTGTGATATATAGGAGGTGACCTGGGCTGAGTCGGTGTGATATATAGGAGGTAACCTGGGCTGAGTTGGTGTGATATGTAGGAGTAAACCTGGAATGAGTTGGTGTGATATGTAGGAGGTGACCTGGGTTGAGTTGGTGTGATATATAGGTGACCTGGGCTGAGTTGGTGTGATATATAGAAGGTGACCTGGGCTGAGTTGGTGTGATGTATAGGAGGTAACCTGGGCTGTGTTGGTGTGATATATAGGAGGTGACCTGGGCTGATTCGGTCTGATATATATAGGTGACCTGGGCTGAGTCGGTGTGATATATAGGAGTACACCTGGGCTTAGTCAGTGTGATATATAGGAGGTGACCTGGGCTGAGTTGGTGTGATATATAGGAGGTGACCTGGGCTGAGTTGGTGTGATATATAGGAGGTGACCTGGGCTGAGTTGGTGTGATATATAGGAGTAAACCTGGGCTGAGTTGGTGTTATATATAGGCGGTGACCTGGGCTGAGTTGGTGTGATATATAGGAGGTAACCTGGGCTGAGTTGGTGTGATATTTAGGAGGTAACCTGGGCTGAGTTGGTGTGATATATAGGAGGTAACCTGGGCTGAGTTGGTGTGATATATAGGAGGTGACCTGGGCTGAGTCGGTGTGATATATATAGGAGGTGACCTGGGCTGAGTCGGTGTGATATATATAGGAGGTGACCTGGGCTGAGTCGGTGTGATATATAGGAGTAAACCTGGGCTTAGTCGGTGTGATATATAGGAGGTGACCTGGGTTGAGTTGGTGTGATATATAGGAGGTAACCTGGGCTGAGTTGGTGTGATATTTAGGAGGTAACCTGGGCTGAGTTGGTGTGATATATAGGAGGTAACCTGGGCTGAGTTGGTGTGATATATAGGAGGTGACCTGGGCTGAGTCGGTGTGATATATATAGGAGGTGACCTGGGCTGAGTCGGTGTGATATATATAGGAGGTGACCTGGGCTGAGTTGGTGTGATATATAGGAGTAAACCTGGGCTGAGTTGGTGTGATATATAGGCGGTGACCTGGGCTGAGTTGGTGTGATATATAGGAGGTAACCTGGGCTGAGTTGGTGTGATATTTAGGAGGTAACCTGGGCTGAGTTGGTGTGATATATAGGAGGTAACCTGGGCTGAGTTGGTGTGATATATAGGAGTAAACCTGGAATGAGTTGGTGTGATATATAGGAGGTGACCTGGGTTGAGTTGGTGTGATATATAGGTGACCTGGGCTGAGTTGGTGTGATATATAGAAGGTGACCTGGGCTGAGTTGGTGTGATATATAGGAGGTAACCTGGGCTGTGTTGGTGTGATATATAGGAGGTGACCTGGGCTGATTTGGTCTGATGTATATAGGTGACCTGGGCTGAGTTGGTGTGATATATAGGAGGTGACCTGGGCTGAGTCGGTGTGATATATAGGAGGTAACCTGGGCTGAGTTGGTGTGATATGTAGGAGTAAACCTGGAATGAGTTGGTGTGATATGTAGGAGGTGACCTGGGTTGAGTTGGTGTGATATATAGGTGACCTGGGCTGAGTTGGTGTGATATATAGAAGGTGACCTGGGCTGAGTTGGTGTGATGTATAGGAGGTAACCTGGGCTGTGTTGGTGTGATATATAGGAGGTGACCTGGGCTGATTCGGTCTGATATATATAGGTGACCTGGGCTGAGTCGGTGTGATATATAGGAGTACACCTGGGCTTAGTCAGTGTGATATATAGGAGGTGACCTGGGCTGAGTTGGTGTGATATATAGGAGGTGACCTGGGCTGAGTTGGTGTGATATATAGGAGGTGACCTGGGCTGAGTTGGTGTGATATATAGGAGTAAACCTGGGCTGAGTTGGTGTTATATATAGGCGGTGACCTGGGCTGAGTTGGTGTGATATATAGGAGGTAACCTGGGCTGAGTTGGTGTGATATTTAGGAGGTAACCTGGGCTGAGTTGGTGTGATATATAGGAGGTAACCTGGGCTGAGTTGGTGTGATATATAGGAGGTGACCTGGGCTGAGTCGGTGTGATATATATAGGAGGTGACCTGGGCTGAGTCGGTGTGATATATATAGGAGGTGACCTGGGCTGAGTCGGTGTGATATATAGGAGTAAACCTGGGCTTAGTCGGTGTGATATATAGGAGGTGACCTGGGTTGAGTTGGTGTGATATATAGGAGGTAACCTGGGCTGAGTTGGTGTGATATTTAGGAGGTAACCTGGGCTGAGTTGGTGTGATATATAGGAGGTAACCTGGGCTGAGTTGGTGTGATATATAGGAGGTGACCTGGGCTGAGTCGGTGTGATATATATAGGAGGTGACCTGGGCTGAGTCGGTGTGATATATATAGGAGGTGACCTGGGCTGAGTCGGTGTGATATATAGGAGTAAACCTGGGCTTAGTCGGTGTGATATATAGGAGGTGACCTGGGTTGAGTTGGTGTGATATATAGGAGGTAACCTGGGCTGTGTTGGTGTGATATATAGGAGGTGACCTGGGCTGATTCGGTCTGATACATATAGGTGACCTGGGCTGAGTTGGTGTGATATATAGGATGTGACCTGGGCTGAGTCGGTGTGATATATAGGAGGTGACCTGGGATGAGTCGGTGTGATATATAGGAGGTGACCTGGGCTGAGTCGGTGTGATATATAGGAGTAAACCTGGGCTGAGTCCGTGTGATATATAGGAGGTAACCTGGGCTGAGTCGGTGTGATATAAAGGAGGTGACCTGGGCTGAGTCGTTGTGATATATAGGAGATGACCTGGGCTGAGTCCGTGTGATATATAGGAGTCCACCTGGGCTTAGTCGGTGTGATATATAGGAGTACACCTGAGCTTAGTCGGTGCTATATATAGGAGGTGACCTGGGCTGAGTTGGTGTGATATATAGGAGGTGACCTGGGCTGAGTCTGTGTGATATATAGGAGGTGACCTGGGCTGAGTTGGTGTGATATATAGGAGTAAACCTGGGCTGAGTTGGTGTGATATATAGGAGGTGACCTGGGCTGAGTTGGTGTGATATATAGGAGGTAACCTGGGCTGAGTTCGTGTGATATTTAGGAGGTAACCTGGGCTGAGTTGTGTGATATATAGGAGGTAACCTGGGCTGAGTTGGTGTGATATATAGGAGGTGACCTGGGCTGAGTCGGTGTGATATATATATAGGAGGTGACCTGGGCTGAGTCGGTGTGATATATATAGGAGGTGACCTGGGCTGAGTTGGTGTGAGATATAGGAGTAAACCTGGGCTTAGTCGGTGTGATATATAGGAAGTGACCTGGGTTTAGTTGGTGTGATATATAGGAGTAAACCGGAATGAGTTGGTGTGATATATAGGAGGTGACCTGGGTTGAGTTGGTGTGATATATAGGTGACCTGGGCTGAGTTGGTGTGATATATAGAAGGTGACCTGGGCTGAGTTGGTGTGATATATAGGAGGTAACCTGGGCTGTGTTGGTGTGATATATAGGAGGTGACCTGGGCTGATTCGGTCTGATATATATAGGTGACCTGGGCTGAGTTGGTGTGATATATAGGAGGTGACCTGGGCTGAGTCGGTGTGATATATAGGAGGTGACCTGGGATGAGTCGGTGTGATATATAGGAGGTGACCTGGGCTGAGTCGGTGTGATATATAGGAGTAAACCTGGGCTGAGTCGGTGTGATATATAGGAGGTAACCTGGGCTGAGTCGTTGTGATATATAGGAGGTGACCTGGGCTGAGTCCGTGTGATATATAGGAGTAGACCTGGGCTGAGTCGGTGTGATATATAGGAGTACACCTGGAATGAGTTGGTGTGATATATAGGAGGTGACCTGGGTTGAGTTGGTGTGATATATAGGTGACCTGGGCTGAGTTGGTGTGATATATATAGAAGGTGACCTGGGCTGAGTTGGTGTGATATATAGGAGGTGACCTGGGCTGATTCGGTCTGATATATAGGTGACCTGGGCTGAGTTGGTGTGATATATAGGAGGTGACCTGGGCTGAGTTGGTGTGATATATAGGAGGTGACCTGGGCTGAGTCGGTGTGATATATAGGAGGTGACCTGGGCTGAGTTGGTGTGATATATAGGAGGTGACCTGGCCTGAGTCGGTGTGATATATAGGAGGTGACCTGGGCTGAGTCCGTGTGATATATAGGAGGTGACCTGGGCTGAGTCCGTGTGATATATAGGAGTAAACCTGGGCTGAGTTGGTGTGATATATAGGAGGTAACCTGGGCTGAGTTGATGTGATATATAGGAGGTGACCTGGGCTGAGTTGGTGTGATATATAGGAGGTGACCTGGGCTGAGTCGGTGTGATATATAGGAGGTGACCTGTGCTGAGTCGGTGTGATATATAGGAGGTGACCTGGGCTGAGTTGGTGTGATATATAGGAGGTAACCTGGGCTGAGTCGGTGTGATATATAGGAGGTGACCTGGGCTGAGTTGGTGTGATATATAGGAGGTGACCTGGGCTGAGTTGGTGTGATATATAGGAGGTGACCTGGGCTGAGTTGGTGTGATATATAGGAGGTGACCTGGGCGGAGTTGGTGTGATATATAGGAGGTGACCTGGCTTGAGTTTGTGTGATATATTGGAGTTAACCTGGACTGAGTTGGTGTGATATATAGAAGGTGACCTGGGCTGAGTTGGTGTGATATATAGGAGGTAACCTGGGCTGTGTTGGTGTGATATATAGGAGGTGACCTGGGCTGATTCGGTCTGATATATATAGGTGACCTGGGCTGAGTTGGTGTGATATATAGGAGGTGACCTGGGCTTAGTCGGTGTGATATATAGGAGGTGACCTGGGATGAGTCGGTGTGATATATAGGAGGTGACCTGGGCTGAGTCGGTGTGATATATAGGAGTAAACCTGGGCTGAGTCGGTGTGATATATAGGAGGTAACCTGGGCTGAGTCGTTGTGATATATAGGAGGTGACCTGGGCTGAGTCCGTGTGATATATAGGAGTAGACCTGGGCTGAGTCGGTGTGATATATAGGAGTACACCTGGAATGAGTTGGTGTGATATATAGGATGTGACCTGGGTTGAGTTGGTGTGATATATAGGTGACCTGGGCTGAGTTGGTGTGATATATATAGAAGGTGACCTGGGCTGAGTTGGTGTGATATATAGGAGGTGACCTGGGCTGATTCGGTCTGATATATAGGTGACCTGGGCTGAGTTGGTGTGATATATAGGAGGTGACCTGGGCTGAGTTGGTGTGATATATAGGAGGTGACCTGGGCTGAGTCCGTGTGATATATAGGAGGTGACCTGGGCTGAGTCCGTGTGATATATAGGAGTAAACCTGGGCTGAATTGGTGTGATATATAGGAGGTAACCTGGGCTGAGTTGATGTGATATATAGGAGGTGACCTGGGCTGAGTTGGTGTGATATATAGGAGGTGACCTGGGCTGAGTCGGTTTGATATATAGGAGGTGACCTGTGCTGAGTCGGTGTGATATATAGGAGGTGACCTGGGCTGAGTTGGTGTGATATATAGGAGGTAAGCTGGGCTGAGTTGGTGTGATATATAGGAGGTGACCTGGGCTGAGTTGGTGTGATATATAGGAGGTGACCTGGGCTGAGTTGGTGTGATATATAGGAGGTGACCTGGGCTGAGTTGGTGTGATATATAGGAGGTGACCTGGGCGGAGTTGGTGTGATATATAGGTGGTGACCTGGGCTGAGTTGGTGTGATATATAGGAGGTGACCTGGCTTGAGTTTGTGTGATATATTGGAGTTAACCTGGACTGAGTTGGTGTGATATATAGGAGGTGACCTGGGCTGAGTCCGTGTGATATATAGGAGTAAACCTGGGCTGAATTGGTGTGATATATAGGAGGTAACCTGGGCTGAGTTGATGTGATATATAGGAGGTGACCTGGGCTGAGTTGGTGTGATATATAGGAGGTGACCTGGGCTGAGTCGGTTTGATATATAGGAGGTGACCTGTGCTGAGTCGGTGTGATATATAGGAGGTGACCTGGGCTGAGTTGGTGTGATATATAGGAGGTAAGCTGGGCTGAGTTGGTGTGATATATAGGAGGTGACCTGGGCTGAGTTGGTGTGATATATAGGAGGTGACCTGGGCTGAGTTGGTGTGATATATAGGAGGTGACCTGGGCTGAGTTGGTGTGATATATAGGAGGTGACCTGGGCGGAGTTGGTGTGATATATAGGTGGTGACCTGGGCTGAGTTGGTGTGATATATAGGAGGTGACCTGGCTTGAGTTTGTGTGATATATTGGAGTTAACCTGGACTGAGTTGGTGTGATATATAGGAGGTGACCTGGGCTGAGTCGGTGTGATATATAGGAGGTGACCTGGGCTGAGTCGGTGCGATATATAGGAGGTGACCTGGGCTGAGTCGGTGTGATATATAGGAGGTGACCTGGGCTGAGTCGGTGTGATATATAGGAGGTGACCTGGGCTGAGTCGGTGTGATATATATAGGAGGTGACCTGGGCTGAGTCGGTGTGATATATAGGAGGTGACCTGGGCTGAGTCGGTGTGATATATATAGGAGGTGACCTGGGCTGAGTCGGTGTGATATATAGTAGGTGACCTGGGCTGAGTCGGTGTGATATATAGGAGATGACCTGGGCTGAGTCCGTGTGATATATAGGAGGTGACCTGGGCTGAGTCGGTGTGATATATAGGAGGTGACCTGGGCTGAGTCGGTGCGATATATAGGAGGTGACCTGGGCTGAGTCGGTGTGATATATAGGAGGTGACCTGGGCTGAGTTGGTGTGATATATAGGAGGTGACCTGGGCTGAGTTGGTGTGATATATAGGAGGTGACCTGGGTTGAGTTGGTGTGATATATAGGAGGTGACCTGGGCTGAGTTGGTGTGATATATAGGAGGTGACCTGGGCTGAGTTGGTGTGATATATAGGAGGTGACCTGGGCTGAGTTGGTGTGATATATAGGAGGTGACCTGGGCTGAGTTGGTGTGATATATAGGAGAGTTCCTGTAAAAATTGCAAATTTACATCACCAATTTTGCTTCCCAAATGGCAACCTATTCCCTACATAGTGCACTACGCTATGGGCCCTGGCCAAAAGTAGTGAACTATATAGGGAATATGGTGTGATTTGGGACACACAGATAGTCTGAGTTTTCACACTGTAAGCATTACTAGAAATTGAAGGTGTCTTGCAGCAATGTTATTTCCAAACCACAGTTTATTGTCTTACCAAGGTAAAAGTTTCTCTGCCCAATGTGGCTGCTACTCTTTCTGAATTCCCCACAGGAAGTAAGGTGTTGTGTGTCACTCAGCTATTTCTACGAAAATGGAAATATATCTTTTAACTTTATCTAATCGTATCTATATGTTACGTCATGTTATCTTATCTTCATGTCAGGTCTTGTCATGTTAATGTTATCTCATCTTCATGTTGTCTTATCTTCATGTTATCTCATCTTCATGTTATCTCATCTTCATGTTGTCTTATCTTCATGTTATCTCATCTTCATGTTATCTCATCTTCATGTTATCTCATCTTTATGTTGTCTCATCTTCATGTTATCTCATCTTCATGTTATCTCATCTTTATGTCACATCATGTTATGTTATCTTTGTCTTATCTTCATGTTATCTCATCTTTATGTTATCTCATCTTCATGTTGTCTTATCTTCATGTTATCTCATCTTCATGTTATCTCATCTTCATGTTATCTCATCTTTATGTTATCTCATCTTCATGTTGTCTTATCTTCATGTTATCTCATCTTCATGTTATCTCATCTTCATGTTATCTCATCTTTATGTCACATCATGTTACGTTATCTTTGTCTAATCTTCATGTTGTCTCATCTTCATGTTATCTCATCTTTATGTCACATCATGTTACGTTATCTTTGTCTAATCTTCATGTTGTCTCATCTTCATGTTATCTCATCTTTATGTCACATCATGTTATGTTATCTTTGTCTTATCTTCATGTTATCTCATCTTTATGTTATCTCATCTTCATGTTGTCTTATCTTCATGTTATCTCATCTTCATGTTATCTCATCTTCATGTTATCTCATCTTTATGTTATCTCATCTTCATGTTGTCTTATCTTCATGTTATCTCATCTTCATGTTGTCTCATCTTCATGTTATCTCATCTTCATGTGATCTCATCTTTATGTCACATCATGTTACGTTATCTTTGTCTAATCTTCATGTTGTCTCATCTTCATGTTATCTCATCTTTATGTCACATCATGTTACGTTATCTTTGTCTAATCTTCATGTTGTCTCATCTTCATGTTATCTCATCTTTATGTCACATCATGTTACGTTATCTTTGTCTAATCTTCATGTTATCTCATCTTTATGTTATTTTATCTTTGTTATTTTATCTTTACCGTATCTTCTAGAATATAATGAAATATAATATTTTTATCATAGAATAGTAACCAGCTGTGGTTAGTCTAATAGATAATGCTGATGATGTGGTGTAGGAACTACTAGTAACCAGCTGTGGTTAGTCTAATAGATAATGCTGATGATGTGGTGTAGGAACTACTAGTAACCAGCTGTGGTTAGTCTTATAGATAATGCTGATGATGTGGGGTAGGAACTACTAGTAACCAGCTGTGTGGTTAGTCTTATAGATAATGCTGATGATGTGGTGTAGGAACTACTAGTAACTAGCTGTGGTTAGTCTTATAGATAATGCTGATGACTTGGTGTAGGAACTACTAGTAACCAGCTGTGGTTAGTCTTATAGATAACGCTGATGATGTGGAGTAGGAACTACTAGTAACCAGCTGTGGTTAGTCTTAAAGATAATGCTGATGACGTGGAGTAGGAACTACTAGTAACCAGCTGTGGTTAGTCTTAAAGATAATGCTGATGATGTGGTGTAGGAACTACTAGTAACCAGCTGTGGTTAGTCTTATAGATAATGCTGATGATGTGGTGTAGGAACTACTAGTAACCAGCTGTGGTTAGTCTTATAGATAATGCTGATGACGTGGAGTAGGAACTACTAGTAACCAGCTGTGGTTAGTCTTATAGATAATGCTGATGACGTGGAGTAGGAACTACTAGTAACCAGCTGTGGTTAGTCTTATAGATAATGCTGATGATGTGGAGTAGGAACTACTAGTAACCAGCTGTGGTTAGTCTTATAGATAATGCTGATGATGTGGAGTAGGAACTACTAGTAACCAGCTGTGGTTAGTCTTATAGATAATGCTGATGACGTGATGTAGGAACTACTAGTAACCAGCTGTGGTTAGTCTTATAGATAATGCTGATGACGTGGAGTAGGAACTACTAGTAACCAGCTGTGGTTAGTCTTATAGATAATGCTGATGACGTGATGTAGGAACTACTAGTAACCAGCTGTGGTTAGTCTTATAGATAATGCTGATGACGTGATGTAGGAACTACTAGTAACCAGCTGTGGTTAGTCTTATAGATAATGCTGATGATGTGGTGTAGGAACTACTAGTAACCAGATGTGGTTAGTCTTATAGATAATGCTGATGATGTGGTGTAGGAACTACTAGTAACCAGCTGTGGTTAGTCTTATAGATAATGCTGATGATGTGGAGTAGGAACTACTAGTAACCAGCTGTGGTTAGTCTAATAGATAATGCTGATGATGTGGTGTAGGAACTACTAGTAACCAGCTGTGGTTCCAACCATGATGCACAGAAAGACACTCAGCTTTTCTCTCTTTTCTCCCCCGCTCACTATTCCACTCAGTACACACACTGCTTTCACTGAAAGGCTGCACCCAAATCCTTATGTGGATCACTACCCTAAGGGCCCTGGTCTAAAGTAGTGCACTACCCCGATGGGTCTTGGTCTAAAGTAGTGCCCTACCCAGATGGGTCCTGGTCTAAAGTAGTGCACTACCCCTATGGGCCCTTTTCTAGAGTGGTGCACTACCCCATGGTCCCTGGTCTAAAGTATTGCACTACCCTATGGGCCCCGGTCTAAAGTAGTGCACTACCCCTATGGGTCCCGGTCTAAAAGTAGTGCACTAAATAGGGAATAGGGTGCCATTTGGAACATATCCACTTGTTCAACAGCCTCTTTCCTCTTTAATCTCAAATAACTTTGACAACAGCCTTAACAACGTTTTCAGGACCAATGCATCTACAATACAATACAATCCTCCCTTTATTGATCTATTTGTACAGAAACTCTATATGTTGTGAGGTCACAGTGACCTTATGGGTGACGTGTAGAGAGGAACTGCATTGAAAAATATATATTAGTCAACGTAGAGTTGGTGTGATTTACAGGAGAGTTGTTCTTGTAAAAATGGAAACTTTTCATCAACAATATTACATCCCAAATGGCAAACTATTCCCTACATAGTGCACTACGCTTTGGGCCCTGGTCAAAAGTAGTGAACTATATATGGTGTGATTTTGGATACATGCAGAGTCTGAGTTTCCACATTCTGAGTTTCCACACACTGTAAGCATTACTAGAAATTGAAGGTGTCTAGCAGCAAAGTTATTTCCAAACCACAGTGAATTGTCTACCAAGGTAAAAGTGTCTCTGTGGCTGCTACACTTCGCGAATTCCCCACAGGAAGTATTAAGCTGTGTAGCACTCAGCTATTTCTACCAAAATGAAACTATATCTCTTATCTTATCTAATCTAATCTATCCTTTATGTCATGTCATCTATCCTTTATGTCATCTTATCTTTATGTCATGTCATCTTATCTTTATGTCATGTCATCTTATCTTTATGTCATGTCATCTATCCTTTATGTCATGTCATCTTATCTTATCTTTATCTAATCTAATCTATCCTTTATGTCATGTCATCTTATCTTATCTTTATCTAATCTAATCTATCCTTTATGTCATGTCATTTTATCCTAATCTAATCTATCCTTTATGTCATGTCATCTTATCTTTATGTCATGTCATCTTATCCTTATCTAATCTAATCTATCCTTTATGTCATGTCATCTTATCCTTATCTAATCTAATCTATCCTTTATGTCATCTTATCTTTATGACATGTTATTTAATCTTACCTTAATCTTATTTTATTGTTATCTTATCTTCACCTTTATATTTTGCTATCTTAATTTATGTTATCTTATCTTAATTTATGTTATCTTATCTTAATTTATGTTATCTTATCTTAATTTATGTTATCTTATCTTAATTTATGTTAAGATAACATAAAGATAAGATAACATAAATTAAGATAACATAAATTAAGATAACATAATTTAAGATAATTTATGTTATCTTAATTTATGTTACTTATCTTATTATTTATCTTATCTTTATGTTATCTTATCTTAATTTATGTTATCTTATCTTAATTGATGTTATCTTTATATTTATCTTATCTTTATGTTGTCTTATCTTTATGTTGTCTTATCTTTATGTTGTCTTATCTTATGTTGTCTTATCTTATGTTGTCTTATCTTATGTTGTCTTATCTTATGTTGTCTTATCTTTATGTTGTCTTATCTTAATTTATGTTATCTTATTGTTATCTTATCTTTATATTTATCTTCATCTTTATGTTATCTTATCTTTATGTTGTCTTATCTTTATGTTATCTTATCTTTATGTTATCTTATCTTTATGTTATCTTATCTTTATGTTATCTTATCTTTATGTTATCTTATCTTTATGTTATCTTATCTTTATGTTATCTTTTTATGTTTTTATGTTATCTTATCTTTATGTTATCTTATCTTTATGTTGTCTTATCTTTATGTTGTCTTATCTATGTTGTCTTATCTATGTTGTCTTATCTATGTTGTCTTATCTATATGTTGTCTTATCTTTATGTTGTCTTATCTTTATGTTGTCTTATCTTTATGTTGTCTTATCTTTATGTTTTCTTATCTTTATGTTATCTTATCTTTATGTTATCTTATCTTTATGTTATCTTATCTTTATGTTATCTTATCTTTATGTTATCTTATCTTTTATGGTATCTTATCTTTGTTTTCTTATCTTTATCCTATGTTATCTTATCTTTATGTTATCTTATCTTTAAGCTATTTTATCTTTATGTCGTCTTATCTTTATGTCGTCTTATCTTTATGCCGTCTTATCTTTATGCCGTCTTATCTTTATGTCGTCTTATCTTTATGTCGTCTTATCTTGGGATAAATGATCAATTGACAGGGAGAGATAAAAGTGATTTCTGTCCAACCGGTGGCAGGATACCAGTAGCAGGCTACAAGGGGCAGGATACCAGTGGCAGGATACCAGTGGCAGGATACCAGTGGCAGGCTACCAGTGGCAGGCTACCAGTGGCAGGCTACCAGTGGCAGGCTACCAGTGGCAGGATACCAGTGGCAGGGTACCAGTGGCAGGGTACCAGTGACAGGATACCAGTGGCAGGCTTCAGTGTGCATGTAGTTTGTTTATTGTCCTGTAGGTATGATATTGTCCTGTAGGTATGATATTGTCCTGTAGGTATGATATTGTCCTGTAGGTATGATATTGTCCTGTAGCTATGATATTGTCCTGTAGGTATGATATTATCCTGTAGGTATGATATTGTCCTGTAGCTATGATATTGTCCTGTGGGTATGATATTGTCCTGTGGGTATGATATTGTCCTGTATGTATGATATTATCCTGTAGCTATGATATTATCCTGTAGCTATGATATTATCCTGTAGGTATGATATTGTCCTGTAGCTATGATATTGTCCTGTGGGTATGATATTGTCCTGTAGGTATGATATTGTCCTGTAGCTATGATATTGTCCTGTAGCTATGATATTGTCCTGTAGCTATGATATTGTCCTGTGGGTATGATATTGTCCTGTAGCTATGATATTGTCCTGTGGGTATGATATTGTCCTGTGGGTATGATATTGTCCTGTATGTATGATATTATCCTGTAGCTATGATATTATCCTGTAGCTATGATATTATCCTGTAGGTATGATATTGTCCTGTAGCTATGATATTGTCCTGTGGGTATGATATTGTCCTGTAGGTATGATATTGTCCTGTAGCTATGATATTGTCCTGTAGCTATGATATTGTCCTGTAGCTATGATATTGTCCTGTGGGTATGATATTGTCCTGTAGCTATGATATTGTCCTGTAGGTATGATATTATCCTGTAGCTATGATATTGTCCTGTAGGTATGATATTGTCCTGTCGGTATGATATTGTCCTGTAGGCATGATATTGTCCTGTAGCTATGATATTGTCCTGTAGGTATGATATTATCCTGTCAGGACAGTCCTGTAGGTATGATATTGTCCTGTAGGTATGATATTGTCCTGTCAGTACAGTTCTGTAGGTATGATATTGTCCTGTGGGTATGATATTGTCCAGTAGATTCAGGAGTTACTGAGTGAGTCAAATCAAATCAAATTCTATTGGTCACTTACACATGGTTAGCAGATGTTAATGTGAGTGTAGCGAAATGCTTGTGCTTCTAGTTCCAACCATGCAGTAATATCTAACAAGTAATCTAACAATTTCACAGCAACTACCTAATACACACAAATGTAAAGGAATTAATATGTACATATAAATATATGGATGAGCGACGGCCGAACGGCATAGACAAGATGCAGTAGATGGTATAGAGTACAGTATATACATATGAGATGAGTAATGTAGGGTATGTAAACATTATATAAAGTGGCATTGTTTAAAGTGACTAGTGATACCTTTTATTACATCCAATTTTTCCATTATTAAAGTGGCTGGAGTTGAGTCAGTATGTTGGCAGCATCCACTCAATGTTAGTGGTGGCTGTTTAACAGTCTGATGGCCTTGAGATAGAAGCTGTTTTTCAGTCTCTCGGTCCCTGCTTTGATGCACCTGTACTGACCTCGCCTTCTGGATGATAGCGGGGTGAACAGGCAGTGGCTCGGGTGGTTGTTGTCCTTGATGATCTTTATGGCCTTCCTGTGACATCGGGTGGTGTAGGTGTCTTGGAGGGCAGGTAGTTTGCCCCCGGTGATGCGTTGTGCAGACCTCACTACCCTCTGGAGAGCCTTGCGGTTGTGGTCGGAGCAGTTGCCATACCAGGCGGTGATACAGCCCGACAGGATGCTCTCGATTGTGCATCTGTAAAGTTTATGAGTGTTTTTGGTGACAAGCCAAATCTCTTCAGCCTCCTGAGGTTGAAGAGGTGTTGCTGCAACTTCTTCACCACGCTCTCTGTGTGGGTAGACCATTTCAGTTTGTCCGTGATGTGTATGCCGAGGAACTTAAAACTTCCACCTTCCCCACTACTGTCCCGTCGATGTGGATAGGGGGGTGCTGCATCTGCTGTTTCCTGAAGTCCACAATCATCTCCTTTGTTTTGTTGACATTGAGTGTGAGGTTGTTTTCCCTGACACCACACTCCGAGGGCCCTCACCTCCTCCCTGTAGGCCGTCTCGTCATTGATGGTAATCAAATCAAATCAAATGTATTTATAAAGCCCTTCTTACATCAGCTGATATCTCAAAGTGCTGTATAGAAAGCCAACCTAAAACCCCAAACAGCAAGCAATGCAGGTGTAGAAGCACGGTGGCTAGGAAAAACTCCCTAGAAAGGCCAGAACCTAGGAAGAAACCTAGAGAGGAACCAGGCTATGTGGGGTGGCCAGTCCTCTTCTGGCTATGCCGGGTGGAGATAACAGAACATGGCCAAGATTTTCAAACGTTCATAGATGACCAGCATGGTCAAATAATAATAATCGCAGTGGATGTCGAGGGTCCAACAGGTCAGCACCTCAGGAGTAAATGTCAGTTGGCTTTACATAGCCGATCATTCAGAGTATCTCTACTGCTCCTGCTGTCTCTAGAGAGTTGAAAACAGCAGGTCTGGGACAGGTAGCACATCCGGTGAACAAGTCAGGGTTC